>NW_006239012.1:327519-343342 GCF_000226075.1 Solanum tuberosum | reverse complement strand
TCACACCACCATCCCACACATTTCTTCACTCCCACACGACTCAACCCACAATCCACTATCAAACTTTCTCCATTCTTCTCTCATCTAGTCCAACATCAAAACTGATTACCCATCTTATCCACGATTATTCATCATCATGTCTAAGAAACAAATTGAAACTCTACGAAACAGCCCCATATTTGATGGAATTTCAACTGATGATGCTTATGCTCCATCGTTTAATATATTATCTCAAACACCCCGTCTAAAACTGTTCAAATTTCGGCCACCGGTGGTCCATCTCGTTCGAAAAATAAAAAAGATAAAAATAATGAAGTAAACCAAAGTGCGACTACGGCAAATCAAAGGGGAAAGAAGAGGAAGGGGAAAAAACTTGTTGAAACCCCTCCAGAGTCTGATTCCGACTCAGATTCAAATTTTATTGGTCAAACAAAAAAGAAGAAAACAAAAAAAGCAACAAAGGTTGAAGTTGCTGAAACATCAAAACCTTATACAAGAAGAAAAATAAAAAAGGATGAACCGGAATTACCAAAATCCAAAAAGCCCAAAAAAGTGGTTAAGGTAAGTAATTTATTTAATTTCTTTTTCACATTACTCAAAAAAGTAATTTTTTTTATATCACATTATTATTATTGTTGTTTTCAAATTTTTGTTTTTCTTAAATTTGTTCCAAATCTGAATAAAATGTTTATGCATTTGATTATAAATTTTAAATGATGTATTTTGTATGAATTATGATACAACATTGATATGCATATGAATTATTAATTTTGTTTTCAAATTTTATGATCTTACTTAACTACTCTATATTGTATAGCTACTCCTGGAATTTTTTGAATAATAAGTGTATGAAGTGTGTGTGAATAATATGTGTATGCAGTGTGTGTGAAATGTGAATATAATGTATGTCATATTTTTTATAAATATTGTCTATAAAATGTGTGTGAAATGTGAACTATGGTTATTGCTGGAAAGAAAATTGTGTATACAGTGTGTGTGAATAATATGTGTATGTTGTGTGTGTGAAATGTGAATATAATTTATGTTATTTCTTTATACATACTGTATATGAAGTGTGTGTGAAATGTGAACTATGATTATTGCTGGAAAGAAAATTGTGTATACAGTGTGTGTGAATAATATGTGTATGCAGTGTGTGTGAAATGTGAATATAATGTATGTATGGAGTGTGTGTGAATAATATGTGTATGCAGTGTGTGTGAAATGTGAATATAATGTATGTATGGAGTGTGTGTGAATAATATGTGTATGCAGTGTGTGTGAAATGTGAATATAATGTATGTCATATTTTTTATAAATATTGTCTATAAAATGTGTGTGAAATGTGAACTATGGTTATTGCTGGATACACATGGTGACTGACATGCACTAACCTATAATGTTTGGATATTATAAGTTCAGGACAAAAACATTATACAGACTTCATAAAGTTCTGATGATACTGGCGCGATCAGCGAAAGTGAAGTTACTGGTACGGTTGCAAGCAAATTTGGTGGACCTTGAATAGCAAACGAACATGTTTCGGATACCACCAATTATCCTACACCAATACCACCGACTAGAAAGTTGAAATAGTTGATTGCACATTCTACTTTTTAAGAATTACATATTATTTTTTTAACTTTTGGATAATTTTTTCTGTTTAACTTTTGGATGATTCTTTTTTTGTTTAAGTATTTGATGATATATACTACAATATGTTATCAAAATAGTTGATTGCTACCTTTTGATTCTCTTTTGAATGTTCTAAAAATTGTAACACTGTGTTTTTAATTATACACATGGTGACTGACATGCATTAACCTATAATGTTTGGATATTATAAGTTCAGGACAAAAACATTATACAAACTTCATACAGTTCTGATACACTATTTTTTAAAGTAGCACTGTGTTTTTAATTTGTATAACGAATGGATGAAACGTGTATGAAATACATTTTATATGCATGTCTATGACTTCAATATTAAATGTTGGATATTTGTATTTAGTCATGGTATAATTTTTATAGCTATATTTTGTCTTATTTTCGTTTGAATTAAATATGATTTATATATGTCCGACAACAACTTAAATTAGTCACTAATATATACAATATCTTTAATATGGAACAAATTTTATCATTAACGATATGTAAGGTGTGTCACATTTGTGTTAATTTATACACGATTCATTCATTAAGTACACAAAATTCATACAGTTGTTACTAAAAAATTAGTTCCAAGCACTAAATTTATAACAATATGCATTTTGTATGATAACTGAATGATAAAGACTAGAAGAATCGTATATAACCCCCTCCATTTGAAAGTCGACATAATTCCTTGTTTCATTAAAAAAAATACAAATTAGTCTCACATTATAAACAAACAATTCGAAATACAAATATCATTTAGACAGACAGAACATTACAAAACAATTTTTATATTCAATCAAAAAACATTTCATATAAATATCATTCAAATAGTACATCCCAAACACTTTCATACTAATTTACTACAACTTTCATACAACAAATATGTACCTTTTTTTTACGAAAATACTTCATTAATGTCACACAAAATTTTATACAAAAAATGTCAATAATAAAAATTTCAAAAATTAATTAACAACCTTTAAAAACAACTTATACATACAAATTCGTCAAAAATTTCAAATAACTTTTTTTTCCAGATTACTGGACACGCTTTCATACAAATTTCATACTTTCTTAATATACATTTCATACAACAAATAATCATACATTACAAATATCTATATCTTATCGTACCAAATAATTCATTTCTAACTCACTAATTACTTCAGAAATGACAACATCTAATATAACACACTAAAATTTATAATTTAATACCAACTTAAAACACTTGTTATACAATTCGTCAAAAATCCAAATAATTTTTTTACATCTTACGAAACACATTTTCTTACAAATTTCTTTCTAATAATTCTATTAAATTCATTCATAAATATACAATTACTTTATACTTTAAGAAAAAAATACACAAAACAATCACAAAAACAGAAAATCACTAATATTATACATTTCACAACAGTTAACAAGTAATGATATCATCTTAAACATAGATACGATTTACTGTTTAATAAAAAAAAATCATTTCAATATTAAGGAAACTGAATATTCTTAATTAGTTTGGATCCCTTATTTCATGCTAATCATTAATTAATTACAATAATTTCAAATTAAATTACAGCCCACAATTTCAGTTTTTTACTTTATTATTTCTAATTCCATTTTTTTTTTAAAAAAAATTGTTTATCTTTTTATTTATTTTTTAAGTTTTTTCCAATTAATAAAAATATTTCTTTTTTTTGTGAATTTGTATAACCTGAATTTTTAATGCTATAGCATGAAAGTCTAAATCTACTGCTATAGCTTGAAAATAGTACTATTATATATGTCATATATGAAATTTACACTTTATAATACCCTATACCACTTGGCCCATATGTTGAGATAAGTTAAAAGAGGTTTAACCGTGTTTAGATTATACTCGAGGGAAATAGAAAAGAAAAAGGTCAGGAGAATACTCATCACCTCCACCGTCGACAAAGAATGCTTCTTTCAGGTAATTGTTACATTTGAATGTTCCTTCCAATTTTTGTGGTGGTCAATTGGCAATGATTGCCATAGTATTTGGCAATGATTGAAAGTGGCAATAATGGATTCATGAGACCAAAATAGGGTGTCAACCATTTCTATCTTGCCAATATATCCTCATATCTAGTTTTGTTTGATATCTCCTAGTGCGTTCACACATTTGTCTAAACAATTATCATTTCGCTACTCTCATCTTATATATGGATACGTGAATTATTATTTTTTACTGATCAACACTCTGCCTCATACAATATATTTGATTAAATAACTGTTCTATAAAGCTTACTTTAAATTTTGGTGGTACATTCTTATTGTATAAAAAACCAAATTCGAGTTTTCATTTTATCCACCTCGCTCCAATATATAAGATGTGCGACATCCTTTTCGATCTTCTCATTTTCTTGCATTATTGATTAAAATTAATACATAAAGCTTCTTCTCCCAGAGATGACTTATTTATCAATATTCTTAATTTTCATATTTATCTCATGTGTTGTGTCATTTAACTTGCACTTCATATACTCTATTTTAATTTTGCTCAACCTTAAGTCCTTAGACTCTACAATTCTAACTGTATGATTTATTATAAGCTTAGCTTTATCGTATGTCTCGTCAATCAATATTATATTAATATTTTCATGTCATTAATTAGCATAATTTTTTAATCAATTAAAGTTCTCTTGCGTTTTTGAAAGAAAAGAATGAATTTGAATGAAAGTTCTTTCTTATTCCTCCATTTCAATTTATATTGCACATTTTATGTTCTGTCAATTTAATAAATATTTGATACCAAATTAGATAAATTAATTTATTATTTAAAATTTAAATACATAAAATATAAAAAAGAATGAAATGCTTATCTATAAACATAGCTTAATTAAACCTAATATAAATATAAAAAATAATATTCAGTTTGGAACAAATTGGATTTTAATTAAGAAATATATATAAAAATATAATTTATACTTATAAATAAAATTGACACTTAAGATTATGTAAAATATATATGATATATTACGCGTCATTTTGTAAAAAATGACAAATAATTTTGAAAAATGCCTTATTTTACGAAATAAAATATTTATTTCATTTATTGATAATTCAAAAGGCATGACTCTTTAATTAAGTAAATAGTGGAAGACTAAAACATTGTGTCAACAATTTCTACCTTACCCAATATATCCTCGTTCCTCATCTTGTCTGATCACTCCTAGCATATTCTACCCATCCATCAAACCATTATCATTTCGCTTTTCTCATTTTATATATGGACATGTGAGTTTTATGAGTAGTCAACGCTCTGTCTCATACAATATAATTTTCACTAGTGAACTTGTCGGGTTTCGCGCGATCATAATAGCTCGTTAAATTCAATAAATAACTTTTTAGAATAATTGAGTACTTAAAATATTCTATATATTTTTTGTAGTGTCATCCTAATAACTATATGTTTCAGATTTCAAGTTTTAGTGAAGTTTATTATTAGTACTTAAGTTTTATAACTTTTATAATTTTACGTCTCTTAAGAGTCTTTCATCTTCCGAAAATATTATTTATATCGCTAAACTTATGCTCCTTATTTTTGTAACGAAAAGAAAATTTGATTCAGTAAGTTGAACTCTTTATATACATGTTTATCTATACATAATTTTTTCTTTCATTTATTTTGAAATTTATAAAATAATTACTTTTGTTTGTCTAAATAATGTGTAAATTTTTGCTAAACCATAATGTATATAAATAATTACTTCTAGAGTCGCTACAAAAAAAAACTACCTAAAAAATATCATTCATGAGTCTATCATCCTTTTATAATTCTTTTAACATTCTATACAAAAATTTATCTCGAAATATTGGTGAAAAACATGGCAATATAAATACAAAACAATCTATTTAAATTAGCTATTTAAACTTGAATCCTTAATATCCGGTTGTTCCACTTGGGCTACTTCTATGTAGGAAGTTGAATTTTGTGCCGTCAAAATTACTTCCCTTGAATCTGATTCCCTTTTAATCGTAACCTTGTCATTGGCCCGAGACTACTAAAACATGAATAGTAAAAAAAAATAGAGGATTCTTCCGTATCACTCATTAAACAAAGTTCAAATATTTATCCTAATGTAGTTTATAATGCAAAAATGCCTCTAAATTTACCTCGTTATGTATTAGTAAGGTAATCTAAGATTTACTGACAATGTCATCCATTTTCTCCTCTGCAGTAGATTATACCTCGTTATGTATTACTTATCTTTTCATAATGCTGGTCTCTTCGCTTTTCCAGTAATCGAAATAAAATTGGCGATAATCATCACATATCTTGCTTATTTGTTGCTGTAATACCTCGCTACTAGAAGACTTAGAATTAGAAATAAACTGTTTTTGGAAATAATCAAATTGGAAAGTTTGACAAAATTAAGTTAAGTATGAGTTTTGGGTCAACTTCAAACGACAATAACTCTTATATCAGGTTGATTTAGGTGTGCTACAAGATACCGTAGGAAAGATCTTTGAATTATCTTTCCAACGCCACCAAGTTTGCTCAGTTTTGAGTTTGTATGAGAGAGATATGCCCATTTGAAGTTGGGCTGTCTAGATAAGGAAAGTCAAAACCGGATTTTAGAAGGGTATTATGGTCTTTTCACTACCCAATTAATTAAATTCGTTTTTTGTAATTAATTTGGGGTCTCAACTGATGGGATTCAGTTTACGCTATTGAAATTAAGTTAGGGTTTTGAGAGAAGAGAAAAGAAGATGAGAAAAAAGAAGAAGAAGCAAGGAATCACCAAGTTCTTGAAGAATTGCTTGTGGATTTCGCCAAGGGGAGATCCCTATGACGTATGTGAGATCACATAGCGTTGGGTTAGTTCACCCACGCGCCAATCATGATTTTATTCAGCGAAATTGTGTTCTTGAAAGTATAGAAATTGAGTTCGTGATGGAATTGTTTGAAGTTTCTATTGGGTTATTGATTGTTGAAGTTGTTGAGGAATTCATGATTTAGATTCATGAAATTAGATGTCGTTTTGAGTAGATTCTTGCATATTTTGATTATGTAGTCGAATCTAAGTGTTTGGAAAAGAACCAAGTGAATCTAAAGGGTTTAGAGTTGAAAAATGAGCAAGAAAAATTGAGGAAATTCTGGGGAAAGGGGTGGGGCTCCGCGCCAGCCAGAGCACCCCACTTTGTGTTCTGTAGTGTGGGCTCTGGGGTGCCACGCCAGCCACTGCGCCCCAACCCCAGTTCTGTAATTTCAGCTCTGGCGCCCCGTGCCACTCAGAACGCCAGGGACGCCAGGTTTTCTACCCTTTCCCACTTCTTTCCGTACTAGTTCCCTTGAAACGTACTTATGCTTTCTAGTTGATTCCTAAACTCTAAGATACATCTAAACAACATGGAATCATCCATAACATTAGATCATGAGCCTTGAATCCATAATTTCATTCAAGGAAAGTTAAGAGTTCAGTCAAGAGAAGTTCATAGAGTTTTCCAAAAGTCTTTTACAAACGTTTTAACTTTGTTTTAAGACTTGAGTTTTGAGTTGAGTAAAGAGTAAGGATTGAAGTTCATTTCTTCAAAAGAGTATATGGGGACTATGTATTTCCAAAGGGTAAAATGTTTTCACGTTTAAACAAGAGAGGAAACTTTGATTTCCAAAAGAGCCTTTGAGCTAGTTTTTTAGTAAAGAGTAAATGCTTTCACAATTAAGCAAGAGAGGAAACTTTGATTTCCAAGAAGAGCCTTTGAGCTAAGTTTTGAGCAATTATCTCAAACCACAGAAAGAAGTTATGTTTTTAAACATAAGAGCTAGTATTATATTTAGGGAGTAGTATTGAGCACCGATATGGGGGAGAGTTCAGACAATTCTCATCCCCCATAAATCATGTAGCCATCATGGGTAGAAAAGGGTCATACTTTTAGATGATTCCTTAGTGCTTTTAGCATAGACTAGTGGATCCACTTAGTAGTCAGGTTCAAGGTATAGGACGGCCCTAGTAGCGTGAGGCAAAACGTTGTATCATCACAATAGCTCTTATGTGATGGTTGTCGGTTAGAGAAACTCCCACAGAAGTATTTTGTATTATTATATACACAAAAGTATTTTGTATTTTTATATACATCCAGAGTTTATGTTGTATCTTTGCATACATACAAAGTTACTATTGTATTTCTAAATACACAGAGTTAATATCCATGTTTTAAAAGCTTTTCTTTATATTGCATTTATACTAATGCTTTCTATTGAAATGAGTTTAGTTTAGTTCAGTTCAGTTAAGACCAGGTTTGTTCTTTCAGTTCTTTTCAAGCTTATGTCTTGTTTTAGTATTCCCCTCGCATGCTCGTACATTCAATGTACTGACGCCATTTGGCCTGCATTGTTGTTATGATGCAGATACAGGTAACCAGGATTAGCATCCAGCGCTTCGTTGATCCAGTTGAGCATTTAGATTCTTGTGGTGAGCCTTCTTTCTTTCCAAAGGATCCTTATTTACATTGCTTTAGTTGTTTTCAGCCGTTAGGATGATCGGGGGTCTTATCCCGACATCCCTCCCAGTTATAGAGGCTTCATATATAGACAGTTAGTTAGTTCATTTTTCACTATTTTGTTATTGGCTTATGTTTTGAGACTTGAGTTGCCATCTTGGCTAGTTGAATGTTTCTTTTAAGATATTCTAAGTTTATTTCATGAGTTCATTATTTGGGACTATTTTCTTGTGTTTAAGTCTTCCGCTAAGTAGTAAGTCAGATCAAGGGCTCGCTTTGGGCCAACAATGGTTCTCGAGTGCCAGTGTAGGCTCGGAGCGTGACAGTTGCAATAAGGAAAATAATAATGATATTGAGCTAAATTTCATCAAATATCATTGAATTGTGAAAACTCAATTTATCATTAGACCTTCATCTTGACCATTCTACCATTTAAGTTTTCATGACTTAAATTTAAAAAAGAAACAGAAAAGCAACACACAATAAGAAACTAAATTTTTGGTAGAAAAATAATTAAAGTATATTATTATACGGTAAGAAATAATTTTAAAAAATTAAACTATCTATATTTTCTCATTTCTTTGCAAATTCATCTCTCATGCCTATCCAATCATAAGTTACTAAGGGAGGCGTTTGATTATTATTATTATTGAATTTTAACTTTGAAAAATACATTTTGACTACGAAGTTTTAAAATTCAACTCAGAATTTTCAAAAATTTGAAAAATAATAAAAATGTGTTTTCACTTCAAATTGTTGACAAAAAGTAAAAATAATTAGAATTTGCATTACAAAACTCCAATTTCATATATTATTTTTCATTTGGAAAATAACAATTATTTTTTTAAAATTATACAATGAAAGTGGTCAAATGCCTACTAAGTTTTCTCATTATAATCATATCCATTGACGAACAACCTCTTTTCCTATGTGAATTTTTAGCATCATTTTCTTGTTTATTGGCTTCTAAAACGTTTTCTTAGAACTTGAATTTACATTTGTTCCTAAAAAAATATAAAATTATAGTTTACGGTACACATTTTATAGATATTCATGTCTTTTAATATGTTACTTTTGAAAAATGTATATAGAAAAGAAAGTAAATATTTTTACTTCTTTTGGTATGTGTGAATTTTTGAGTAATCTTTTTTTGTTATTGACTTTCAAAATGTGTCTTCTACGTTTAGATTCCAAATAACACTTCCTCCTGCAAAGTATAAATTATAGTTTATAGTTCACATTGTATAGATAGTCGCGTCTTTTAATATGCTATTTTTGAAAAATGTATATAGAAAAGAAAATAGATATTCTCACTTCTTTTGGAATGTGTGAGTTTTTTAGAAACCTTTTTAGGTTGAAACTCCAAGTAACACTTTCTCCTGCAAAATATAAAATCATAATTCAGAGTTCACATTTCGCAAACACTCATACCTTTTAATAAAAATTTTGTTTGGAAAATGCATAAATAAAAGAAGATAGATATTCTTACCATTAATTCAAATAAAAGAAAATAGATTTGAGACTTCAAGTAACACTTCCTCCAATAAAAAATAGAATCATAATTCAGGGTTCACATTTCATAAACACTATGTCTTTTAATAAATTCCTTTCGAAAGATGCATGAATAAAAGAAGATAAATATTCTTACCATCAATTCATATAAATGAAAATAGATAATCTCACCTTTAAAAATATTCATATAAAAGAAAATAGATTTGAGACTCCAAGTAACACTTCTTCTTGCAAAATATAAAATCATAATTCAGGATTCACATTTAGTAAACACTCATGTATTTTAATAATTTCCTTTTGAAAAATACATAAATAAAAGAAGATAGATTTTCTTACCATTAAATATAATTGATGTAACTGCAAAACATAATAACACGGATGGTAAAAATGCCATTAAATATAATGAATTTTCACATTTATTAATTTGCAATGAAACGTACCTTTGAAATTTCATAACTACTACATTGATTTCTACATTTCCTTATAGAAACGTAAGCAATACAAGGAAAGTAAAAGAATTTTAGGAGAAGAGATAAATAGTAATGGTGAAGAATATCTTAAATGGTGAATTTGAAAAATAAAGTTGATTAATAATTAATTAAATAATGATCTCATAATTAGGTCTAATTAAAGAAAGAAAATAACGTTTTATTTTTCAATAAAGAAGAAACCAACCAATTTTCTACAATTAGTACATTGGGTTCTCCATCATTTGTCATGTTTCTTATATCTATATGTCCAAATATGAGGTAACTGTATAACATAATAACCCGTATGGTAAATGCCGTTAAATATAACGACTTTTCACATTTTTGCATTTATTAATTTGCAATGAAACTTACCTTTGAAATTTCATAACTACTATATTGATTTCTACATTTCCTTATAGAAATGTAAGCAATACAAGGAAAGTAAAATAATTTTTGGGGAAGAGATAAATAACAATGGTGGATTTTTTTGAAAAATAAAGTTGATTATAAATGATGATCTCATAATTAGGTCTAATTAAAAAAAATTGAGAAAAGACATAAAATCACCACTGAAGTTGTTTCGAATTTTCAAAAAGATACCTTAATTTTGAAACCGTCCTATCACCCCACTAAACAATTTGAATTGGTATTATTATACCATTTTCGATCAGCCCCAGATTTTAAAAAGCAAGTGCATTCACACACCAATCATTACATGACACGTGTTAATTTAATTTTTTATATATATATATATTTCCATTTTAAGATTTTTCTTTATTTTTTAATTATTTATCTCTCTCTCACTCTCTCTTACTTTTTAACTTATTTTAATTTGATTTCATCTTAAATTCAACTTCATCTTCCACCTCCACCCCCCCCCCACCACTTTTCAAGCTGATCCATCCTCCATTTTCTTTCTTTTTCTTCACCTCCCACTCTCACTCCACCCCTCACGTCAAGTTGAATCCCTCTCCCATTTTTTTTTCTTTTTCTTCTTTTTCTCTAATCAAATTCTTTATTTCAGTGATTTTTTTCATAAAAAAGAATCATGTTATTCCCTAGACTTTATTGAATTATTGATAACAAAACTAATTATTTTTCTAAGAAAATTTAAAATTTCGAAGGTATCGTCAATTACTCCTTTTCATATAACTTCAAAATTAGAAATGACAATTTTAAAAGAATCAATGAATTTCACGAAAATTTGAAAGAACTTGATTGAAATCGAATAAAAATAAACTACATGATACCTCCTAATCATCTTGAAATCTAATGAGTTTATCAAATTGTTCGAAATGTAAGAAAATATTTAGATAAAGTTTTAAAATTCAAGAGAGTAAAATTAATAGTAGTAAAAAATGAAGGTGAAATTATGGTTAAAATGGTGACATTGAAAGTGAGAAGCTTCAATGGAGATGACAATGAATTTTTGAAGAAGAAAGAGAAAAAAGTAATAAGGAAAAAAGTTAAAATAATAAGAAAATATATTTTATAATAAAATATTTGTAAAAATAAAATTATATTAGTTATTTTAGGTTGTTCACTCTCTATGTCAGGTGGACAAAAAATGATGTAATAATATCAATTTAAGATTGTTTAGTGGGGTAATAAGACGCTCACATAATTAATGTGTCTTTTTGAAAATTTGGGACAAGTTCATGAGTTACTTTATGTCTCTTTTTTTTTAAAAAATAACGTTTTATTTTTCAATGAAGAAACCAACCAATTTTCTACAATTAGTACATTGATATGCTACATTTATATCAATAGTAATGATAAGGAATAATATAAATAGATCACCATTAATTTAATGTGATATTTTAAATTCTAATATAAAGGGGAAATTTCCAAAAAAAATGATAAAAAAAGATAATTAGAAATTTTGATCAAAGAAGTATGTCGCGTCAACTTTTTCATATCCTCCTTTATAAGTATATACTAGGAAACTTGTCTGCACTTCTCGTGGCCTTAAAAAATCCTATTAAACTTGTAAAATAATTTCTTTTAATATTTAAAAAATCATGTAAAAGCTTTTTTTTTTTTTTTTTTTTTTGAGAAACTATGTAAACTAAATCACAGGAATATTACACTGCGTAGTGGAAGAAAATTGACATAAGATGAAAATATATTAATGTGATTTAAAATATATACCAAAAAAAACTAACTTTTAGTGATATATATGGATATAAAGGATTAAAATATTTTATTAAACTTATATAAATGTACACAAAATTTGGCATTGTCATGCGCATATCTCAAGAAATTCAAAAGGATGATTCTATAAGTTTACTTTCGATTTATTTTATCCTTCTGATCACACTTCCTCTTTTTCAAATATTATGTATTTTTTATAATTTAAGATAATACTACTTTGAAATTTTAAGAGAAGTGTTGAAAGATATTTTTGTTTCTTCATTTTTACCATTTATTTACATTTTCTACGAAGATTTTTCATATTTATGATTTTACTTTGAATTGTTTATATTTTTCAAAATAGTTTAAGGATAACTAAAAGAATAAAAGTAGAAAGTGTTGTTTAATTTATGTCCTAAATCTTTTTTCTTAATGGATATGCATTGCCTCAAATCTCAATAACTTATTTTGAATTGAAGGAAGTAACATTTGTTCTTAAATATAATTTTCTTCTTAATATTAATTGATTTCTTTTATCATAAATAAATGATTAATCATTGATTTTTTTATTCAATTATAAAACCTTCGACTTCATATATGATGTATATCTTACTTGTTCTCAAGAATCTTAATCAATATAAGAGTTCTCTAAGATTATTTTTGATAACGATAGTGATTGTAATACATAAACTGGAGATTTAAAGTTGTATTTGAGTCGTCACAATTGACTCACGTATTTAATATATACCTACAAATCATTATCACCACAATATTGCACGTTTTATTTTCTAAGTGTCAATTTAATAAATATTTGATATCAAATTAGATAAATTAAACTTAATATCCTAAATTTTAAATATAAAAATTATTACAAATTATATTTATCCTCATATTAATATGATAATAAAAATATACTTTAATATATTACTCAAAATTTACAACATTCAAATCTCAAATACCACAAATTAGGATAGTGGAGGTAATTGAAAAACTTTCTTTAGATAGTAAGTAAAGAGAAGAACAAGTTTATACCTTTCTTGGAGTGCAATTGAAAGTGTTGGGAAATTGGAAAAAAGAAACACAAAAAGTAAGAAAGAGAAAGAACCAACAAGGCGACAAGTAGCGATTTACAAGCCGCCGTTGACCGTCAGCTTCTGTCAAAAGTGTTCCTTTTTTCTTTTCGAATTTTATCCACTAATTACTTGTCCACTTTTGAATTGATACACATATTAAGAAAATAATTATTGACATAGTGAGTTTACCATTTTACTCCTATTAATTGAGAAATTAAAAATTTAAGATTTTCAAAAAGTTCTACCATTTTTTAAGTAATTAATTGAGGGTATAATAGGTAAAATCAAACTATCATTTCTTGATTTGTTAAAATGAAAAAGTAAATAGGAACAACTAAAAAATAAAAAGTGGACAAGTAATTAGGGACAGAGGAAGTACTGAATTTTCTTAAAATATATTCTTTGTACTTGATTATTTGTTGCACTTAAGTCGAGAAGTAATCTATTTTTCTTCATAAAATTTGTGTATATTTTATTGTTCTCAAACTTTACGTATGAAATTTCATTAAATATATTATTATTGTTACATTATTTTCTAATTATGTAATTAAAAAGCAGAAATATAAAAAAAAAAATCCAACAATTTTTCTAAACTTTAAATAATTCACTTATTTTGAACGGTATAAAAAATCCTAATAGATCACTTTGTTGACAACAAATTTTAAACATATGGAAAATAAATAAACCACACAAATAAAATCTGAAGAAATATAATTTTATTCATCAAGATAGCGGGTACAATTTTGTTCCTCCCTTGAGTCTTCTCTTATAAGATATTTATCCATGATTCGAGGGCCGTTAGTGGCGTATTTCTCGAGCTAGGATGATTTAGATTTGACCTCAATATGAATATTTCATAAATTTGTGGAATATTCGAGATCTTGATCTCTTTATGAAATTTTTTAGATGCCTTTTAAGAGAATTTATTACCCTTTATATAGGCATAAACTAGGGTATAGGATTGAGAAGCCTCCAAAAATCATAATTTGAATTGAACATAATTTATAGAGTCCTAACTTGAATTGAACACATGTTGCAGAGTTCCACAAAATATCAATGTCTACCCACTTAATATGGCAGGTGGAAGTAGTATTTTTGTTTATGTGAAATTGCAGAGAAGCACAACTGAAGTGTGACTTTGAAAAGCAGTGAAAATGTTGGTTATATCATCAAACGTATCTGCATGACCCCTTTTCTTTCTTCTCTTAATCTAAGCTAAGCTTACCTACTTTTTTCTTTTTCACTTTTCATGTTCTACACTTCTACAATACCCATGCTTCCCTTACTTTATTTTTTTAAGCCTATTTATTGATTTTTTAGCCCATATTTTAGTGCTCTCACTTTCACCTTTTTCAGTACTTTTATTCCATACATTTTCAGGGAGGGGGGGAGGGGGTTAGTATTTTGATTAACTTTGTGTTTAAATTAAATATGTGAGCAGTGGCGGAGACACAATTGTCGGACACCCCTTCGTTGGAAAATTATACTTCATAGCTAGATAAAAATATAATTTTTATGTATATATATTACATATTGACACTCTTCGACTTCTACACAATTTAACTTCTTTACATTTTGACACTCCTTAGTTGAAATTCTGGCTCCGCCATTGTATGTGAGTTGAGATCATGAGTATAATTTGAGATTTCAAATTATGATTATAACTTTTAAAATGTAAAACTTAACTCATAAGTTTATATTTTTGAAAAAGAAAAACATGTCATTTTAAATTTTGCAAGAAAAGATTCATGATTATCGGCGTGAAGAGATTGTTCATTCCATATGAAAGAATTACTAGTTATTACTATTATTGACTAGTGAATAATTTATAAAATTATGTGTATTTCAAAGTCTACAATTGTAAATATTTATTTATAAAAAATGAACAAAGAAATATGTGATTTATCAATGTGCGGTGCCTTAAGATATTCTAATATCTTATTTATTAAATATGTTTTTTTTTGTAAGATTGTGTAAGATTTAGAATTATAATTTTTTTTTATAGTTTTTAACAACTTGTGAGATATTCGTGTTTATGGAAAAAAAAATACAATTTAAGAAGTTTAAATAACATGTTCAAATAAAATTGACTCTATGGGTGTGTTTGGTATGAAGCAAAATGTTTTCCATGGAAAATATTCTGGAAAATAAGTAGATTTTTCACTTATTTTCTCATGTTTGGTTGGTGAGTAGAAAATATTTTTCGGAAAAGATTTTTTAGTGTTTGATTTCTGAATGAAAATTATTTTTGAGAAAATATCTCTTTTTTTTTTACTAGAGAGTAGAAAATAATTTTTGAATTGAAATTGAAAATATTTTTAAAAAAATAAACTTAAATTTTTTTTGGGGGTGGGGGCTGGTAGGGGGGGCGAGGGAAGTTGAAATATTTTTTAAAAACAAACTTAAATTTTTTTTTGGGGATGGTGGGGTGGGTGAAAAAATGAAATTTTGAAGTTGAAAATAGTTTTTAAAAACAAACTTAATTTTGTTTTTTTGGGGGGAATTGGTAGGGGG
>NW_006239012.1:323244-326887 GCF_000226075.1 Solanum tuberosum | reverse complement strand
ATAAGCTTTAAATTTATTTTTTCAACAAAAATATTGTAATTTGAAGTTGGAGGAAAGTTTTGGAAAATGTTTTCCTTAAGTTTTCAAGGGAAGTCATTTTCCTTGAATTTGAGGAAAATGAGTTGATTTGAAAAACATTTTATCCAACCAAACATGAAAAAATTGAAAAACATTTTCCGGAAAATGTTTTCCGGAAATACCAAACACACCCTATATCTTAATTTCACATCGCATATTCAAATGAGCTTTTAAAAAAAAAAAAAACTAGTAGTAATTTAAAATAATAGATATTTGTGTTTTGATCATTAAAAATGAAGTAAAAATGTTGATTATATACTGTTTCAATAATCGCTAGGTATCATACTTCTTGACAGATTTAAAATGAAATTAAAGTGTATATACCACATAAAATAAAATAGAAAAAATAATTTGTTTTTTAATTTTACTATGACAATGTTTGAAATATAGCTTATATGCCCTTAAATTATTTATTAGATATTTTTGACCTTCCATCAACATAATATCATATAATATCCGCTCACCAAAGCTTTGACAGATGATCAAAATGTATATTTAGTAGGCGTTAGGTCATGCGATATTATATCATGATATGAAATCGTGAGATAAAATCAGTTTTTGGACATACGATTTCATGCTGATTTCATTTCATGATTTTATATCATGAGATGAAATATCATATTTTTTAAAAATCACGATTTGAGAATTCCATATCATGATTTGGGATTTTCAAATACAAAAATTGACCCACAAATTTATATTTTGTTTAACAACCCACATTTATATCTACTAGTCATTTATTTCATACATAAATAAAATTTATAATCATATCATTACTTTTTAAAATTTATTATTTTCACCAACATAAAATTTATTATTACTTTAAATCTATTCCTACTTTGTCATTTATATTCATCAAATTCATTGTTTTATCACATTTATTTATCAATCAAATTTATTAATACTACTTTAATGCTTAATTAAAAAATAGTTTTTCATCTATATTTAGTGAACAAGACTGACCACAATGACTTTGTAATAATTTATTATGCGATTTTATAAATTTTGTTTATTTGGTAAGATTGAATAAATACTTGAAACTATTTTAATAATTTTACAACTTATGAGATTCTTATAACAAAAAAAATTCAAATAGCATATCCAAACAAAACTTTAATTTATCTCATGATTTCATATTATGACATCATATTGCATGGCCAAATGGACTCTTAGTGATATTTTTTTACTTTGCTGATATTGAACCCTTGTTTTCGAAGATCTGCATACCTTTACTTTATTGACCATCCGTGAATGCTCGTGCTTTACAAGTTAATTCCTTTGAGTTTAGAAGCTTGAAAGGTCACTCAAGTTTGAACGAATAATTTTTAAGGGGAAAAACTTAAATATGTTACTGATTTTGAGAAGAGATTCATCTATGTCATATGTTAAAAGTTTGATTTATTTATGTCATTTTCGTTTGAGAAAAAACTCATTAATGCCATTATTTATTAATTGAAAATTGTTCCATTTGTAAAATTATTTTTTATATGTGGTCAATTATGATTTGACCATGTCATTAATCAAATAATTTTTACAGAAAAAATGCTCAGATATGTCATCGAACTTTGAGAAAAGGTTCATCTATGTTAGGGGTGAACAAAAATCGGACAGGAAACTGCACCGAACCGCAAACGGAGTCAAATCAAGAAAAAAGCTGACTAGTGATTTGATTTAACTTGGTTTGGTCTTGAAGAAAAAAAGCTGACTATATTGGGTTGATTTTTTTAACTTTAAAAAGTCAACCCTAAACCAAACCAACCTGACATCATATATATAATTTTTTAAAATTATTTTATACATAAAAACATTGACTTTGATATAATTTATAAATATTTCTTAGACTTTTTTCATAATTTTCATATTTTAACATATAATTTCAAGTTTGACTTAGAATTTTGAATAGCCAAATAAACGTTATATTGTTTAGTTATATATTGGTTTAGATCTATCACGACCCAACTCACAGGGCCGTGCGGGCACCCACTCTAACACCTAACTAGGAGAACCCTCTTATCCTAATAGGTAAAACATGCGAAAATTTAATAAAACAAAATTAAATATACTAACGAAAATTTATAAATAAGAACCTTATACAATTTGGTTAAGACTTGCAAAGTAATTAACACCCTCAAGGATCTAGTCTAAACAGGTGCAAGAGCTACTAAGAGTACAATGGAGCAAAGTTAATAAAAGACATAGCTTCCACCATGCGGAAGGAAAGATAGAAGCTACTGGAAATTTCTTCGTCTTCCTCTAATGAAACGTCACCGACCCTGCATCCAAACTATGCCCAAAAAGGCATAGCAAAAGTAGTATCAGTACATCCACACGTACTGGTAGGCATCATCGGTCAACCCGACGCCCACCACATAACATAAGGAAATAAACTAACAAGAGTATGCAATAAACCACCCGCTTCTCTACCTTCACCCTCTTCTTGAATATCTCATAATTTCACAAGTACTCTTACTACCAACTACCTTCTCCGTCAACCTACTTACTAGGTTCTTGATCATAGCCTAACCATTCTGACGCATCGAAGAGTCCACAAAATACAACTACAAGCACTCTGACTAGCCACTCACGACATACCCTTACTTTCTCTTCATATTACCCAGCCCTTGCCTCATAGTACATTATATCAAGCTTCCCAACTACCGACCAAGAATCCCCTTTGTAACCTACGGACATCCCTTTCTCTCCATTATTACGACCCTTGAACCCTTTGCCTCCCTGATTCATTCAACGACCACATACGCAACTGTAACAATCCGAAAAATTAGTAAGTGAAACTATAGCCTAACGAGTTCGTTTTTGAGTTTGATATGGGGTTTGAAGTTGTAAAGTGATGTCCCGAGCTTAGGTTAAGAAGTTTAGGGGTTAAACGTCAAGGTACGACCCCCCAAGGACCAACCAAGGGTCCTTGAGGGGGACCCTAAAGCCTAACCCCCAAAACTGCCAAAAAACCAAAAAATGTCAAAAAGTTGGGGACCTACGGATTGGACCTACGCCCCGTAGGTCCATCCACACCTCGTGGAATTGCTCTGTAGGTCAAGGGCCAAGATGGCATATTGCATACCCAAACCATGGAAAGCCAGCATGGCTCATGGACCCACCCACGGTCGTGGGTGGGGTTTCGTGAGTCCCACCTGCAATTTGTCCAAGACTCGGCCAAATCTAGGGGTCATTTAGGTAATTTGTTTTTAATTAGTTTTAAGTAGGGGTTGTTTAATATTGTATTTATACATATATATAAAGTATTTTAAGTCATTAAAACACCCTAATTAATTCATTATAACCCAAGACCCCAAATCAAATCCCAACTACTCTCCTCACCAAAATCTTCTCTCTAGAACTCCATTGAAGAACAAGAAGAAGGTCAAGTCTAGGGGTCAAGGAGCAGCCTTTTCTCTTCAAATTCGTGAGGAAATCTACATGAGGTATGGTAGTTTTCATCCTTGGGTAGCTATCACTCAAGGAGTCCCTTCAAAAGCTTTTATCTCAAATCTAGAATTCCCCAAAAAGCTAGGGTTTCAACTCAACCCCATGGATTCCTTTCAAAGTT
>NW_006239012.1:309938-319595 GCF_000226075.1 Solanum tuberosum | reverse complement strand
ATGTACATGACCATGATGATCCTATTGTGTTGATTGAAAGTCCATTCTCATGAGAACACATGATCTTGGTGTGAAAGTTATTCTCACATACTAATGATGATTCTAAGGTTGAAAGTTAGTTCTCACCTATTGAATCTATGAGCTATGTTATGAGTTATATTGAATGAAGGGTAAGATACTCTTTCATGCATGTAAATTCAATTCAAAGACTTAAACAAGTAATTTTGGGAAATAGTGCTTAGCACCGAGTGGATATGGAAAGTGAGGTAGAGGCCCTCCCGTCAATACAATAGGCCGGGTTCTCTAAATTATTCTCATGAGATGGAAGCTTTTTCGCCAATACAATAGGTCGGATTTCTAGAAGCAATCTCCTTATCCCATAACTATTTGCCCACATAGGTCTTTAGCTAGTGGATCCACCTAAAAGCTAATACATTTAGTTCTACCTTAGGCAAGTAGGATACCTTCTTTCGGTGTGGGGTTACACGACACAAGATTCCATGTAGCTCACATGGTCTATGTCGGTTAAGGCTATTCCCTCCTTGAACAGGAAAGTGAGTTATGTGCTATGGTTCCTCAAAAGGATCTACTTAGTATGAGTAGTATTATGGGATGCTATTCATACATGGAACAAGTAGACCGTGAGAATAGCCATGGTGTGTTTCTCTTATGTAAATGAACTATGAACATGAAACATGAACTACGACTAATGACTCATCAAGAAGATCTACTTAGTGTGAGTGAGGGTATGAGACTTCACTCATACATCGCACAAGTATACTTTAAGAGTATCCATGGTATGGTTCCATTATATTATGATGATTTATGAATTAATGCATGCTCCATTTGGATTGTTGTTATGATTGACTTCCCTTGACATGAACTAATGAAAATGAATGTTTCCTTGTCTATGAGTATTAACTATGGATGAGTCTAATGTATGATAAGTATGAGGATGGTGACCTAAAAGTGGTACTTAGTGTAGATAGGTTTATGGGATCTTATCTATGCATGTAACAAGTATAGCTTAGGGTTACTTATGTGATGATTCTATTATGATGAGATAATCTTGGCATTTGACTATGTATGTGCATTATGTCTTATGATGATTGATATTTGCACTATGTCTATGATTGGAGACTATGCTTATGATTATGTTGTTATCCTTTGTGCTATGATGAACTATATATGAGTTACCTTATGAGTGATATTCTCCAACTCTTTCAAAGAAGATGTTCAAATTGGCATATAGCATGGTTTTAACTAAAATGTCCCTTTTAGCATGTTTCAATGATTTTTATGCATGGCTACCATACTTAGTACATTTTTGTGCTAACCCATATTTCTACATTTTCTATAAGTGTAGGGTTGGTTCTTGAAGGTGGTCTTCTAATGAATCAAGCTTGGGATAAATAATCCCCCTTGCTAGTTGGTGAGTCCTCAAGATTCGAGGACGAGTATCTTTACTTAGTATTTTCTTTTATTATGTCATTTGAGAACTATTGTAAGGGTTGTGTCCCTATTCGTTATTCGATTGTATTTAGATGGCTAAATGAGACAATGTCTAGACTCCCATTCTCTTTTATGAAAGACTTCGACTGTAAATAAAATTTTAATTTCGCATTATCCTATGAGTTTTATGTTTATGATATGCTAAGGGCTTGTATGCGACCCTTCGGGGTCAAGTACGTCGTGTTATGTCTAAGGGGTACCCCTGAGTCGTGACAAACTTGGTATTAGAGCATAAGATTTTGGGATGATTTTAGGTTGATGTCTCATAAGCAACGTCGAGTAGAGTCTTGTTCATAGTGTGAAGCGCGCCACATTTATGAATGAGAGACTACAAGATGATTAGGAAATCTCACATCTTCATTCTCTAGTCGTGCCATAGAATTTAACTCTATAAGGTCTTTCTCTCTAACCGGTGGTCTTCAAGATGTGACTACTCGAAGGGCTCATGCTACAAAGAGTAAGGGAGAAAATGTTGGTTGAAATGCCAATTATGGCTATGTGACTAGACATGACTTGATATGCTAGATTCAGATGTCATCCTTAGGATGGATTGGTAGTGTTATTGTCATGCCCCTATGTGATGATAGAACCCGTATAGTCAAATTGTTAGTTCCCAAATGAGTCTATCCAAGAGTGGAAGGGGGGAAACTTTATGCCATAAGTTTGGATTATGTTGTGTCTTAAGGTTGACTTTGAGGGTTGCATGTACCACCTAGTTGAGGTGAGGAAGAAGAGTGTAAGTGTTGACCAACTTCAAAGAGTTAGTTATCTTTTAAGATTGATCTTAAGAATGATCTTTTTATTTGAGTAGGGTGTTAGATAATACCTAGATATGATTGGTTGGTAGATCCCACCAAAGGTGATGATATGGGTTGAAATAGTCTAGAATTGTCTTGATCCAACCTTAGTGGAATTGAAAAAGACATGAGGGTAGATGTTTAGCCGCTTATAAATTGAAGGATGTTGCTCAACTTTAGTTTAACAAAAAGAGGGTGTCTACCCTTAAGTCTCAAAGAGTGAGTGGTAGTGGACCTTATGTGATTAAGCCTACTTGTGCTAGGTGTGGAAAAAAGGCATGATGGTAAGTGTCTAGCCGACATGAAGGTTTGCTATGGTTGTGGTAAGATTGGCCACAAGATGAGAGGTTTCTCGGCGCTTAAGGCTAGAGGAAGAGAGGGTAAGCAAGTTCCTCTTAATGGTTCCGGTATGTGTTTTATTCTTTATTAGATTCCGATACTACTTGTCTTTAGTGACTTGATATGATAGACCTTGATGTTGCCCTTAGTATGAATGGTCTTCATTGTTGTTTTATGATAATGATGGTAGAACCCTACTTGACCATTATGAATCTTAGGATGTGATGGAGGATTTGATGAATAGTGGTGTTTAAGTGATGCTTTGAGATGTTGAGTGAGTAGACTCCTTTAAAAGAGGATAGAAGTGTAATTATCCATGGTTTAGAATCACCTTATGTGATAGATGAGAAAGTTGAGTGGTAACTTGCTCAAACCTTAGAAGTTGAAAGAAATGTGCTTAAATAGCAAGGTCGTTAAGTGTTCTAGATGTTTATGATTTGGATTGGCTTGAAATTCTCACCTTAAGAGGTGTAGTGAGTTTGAGAAGTTTAGCCTCGGTTTGGTAGGCTTAAATGAGACCTTGAGAGGTGTTGGTAAGGTTGCTTGTGAGCTAGAGTTGCTTAAAGAGAACCTCTCTAATTTAGAAGTACTGATTGAGATCTTAGACCGGCAAGTTAAGGAATAGAAGAGTAAGGAAGTGCTTCCATGAGAGTGATGAGGAGTGGTATCTTAGTAAGGTTTTTATTTGAGGGTGCTACTTGGGAGGCCAAGGGTCAATGAGATATCACGATATCCTTATGTTCCCTTCTATTCCTCCTCTAGCTTAAGATGATAAGTCTTCCTTAACTTGTTTCATGATTATGGAGTCTTGGATATTATGTGTGTCCCATGATTCCCTTGTCCCATAGAGTTACTCTTGTGAACCTTGGTAGGGTTTGGATGCATTGTTGTTAAACCTCTGTGGTTTTAGAAGCCAACAAGGTTATTATGAGTTTTGGCTATGTGTTTGGGGATTGGTTGAAAGGAGTGGTGATTGAGGTTTTAGTGAGGGGCCTTACTCCCAAGGGGGAGATAGTATGTTTAGATATCAAGATTTTGAGAGTCCCGATATCCTCATCTCTTTCTTCTATTCCTATTCTAGCTTGAGACCAAGAGTTCCTTGTGACTTGTTTCATGTCTTTGAGGTCATGTGTGATTTATGTGTTCCCGTGATCTCTTTATGTTATGCATGTTCTTGAAAGGATTCATGTTTTGGATAAAATCAGTTTCCATGATTTATATGTTCCTCATGATGTTGTGCATTTTTGTATGATGATGGCATATTTGACTTCATGAGTTGATGATGAACATGCCTTATTGTGCTTTTAATGAAATGGCTTATTGTCTCCATAATGTTGTGTTGAGCTTGCTTTTAGTTGGAGAAGTTAGTTCCTCCTATGATTATGTGATAGATGATATTTAGAAGAGCTTGTATAGACTTACTTCCAAGGGGGAGATGGTGTGCCTAGCTAGCATTGTTGTTATGTGCTTATATGTTGCCATGACTTCTTTATTTAATGCATATTCATGAAAACTTGTGTTTTGAAAGGAAATGAGTTTATGTGAATTGTTTTCCTCATGTTGTACTGCTTTGAGTAAAGAGGTGCGAGAAGAATACATGATCATGCTTTAGTTTGGAGTTGAGAAATTCCTCCTTGAATGAAATGCTTTTTGAGAGTAAATTGCATAATGTGCTTAATGATGTTATGATGAGCATAATTTGAGTTGGAGAAGGTAATTCCTCCAATGAATGAGAATTGTTGAAGTTATGATGCATAATGAGTTTGTAGATAGAGTTCCTACTTTCTTGTGTTGCATGGAGTATGTTTGAGATGGAGTTGATGTTTCCTCCTAGTTTTGTGCATTGTTTATGATTTTTCATGCATGATGGTCTTCTAGTCTTGAGTCTTTATTTCCCTAAAGTGTTTAAAGTGCCATTCGGGGACGAATGTTCCAAAGGGGGAGATAATGTAACGACCCAGAAAACTCGTAAGTGAAACTAGAGCCTAAAGAGTTCGTTTTTGAGTTTGATATGGGGTTTGAAGTTGTAAAGTGATGTCCCGAGCTTAGGTTAAGGATTTTAGGGGTTAAATGTCAAGGTACAACCTCCCAAGGACCAACCAAGGGTCCTTGAGGGGGTCCCTAAAGCCTAACCCCGAAATATGTCAAAACCCAAAAACTGTCAAAAAGTTGGGGACCTACGGATTGGACCTACGCCCCGTAGGTCCATCCACGCCTCATGGACTTGCTCCGTAGGTCAAGAACCAAGATGGCATAATGCAGACCCAAACCACAAAAAGCCAGCACAGCTCGTGGACTCACCCACGATCCATGGGTGGGGCTTCGTGAGTCCCACCTGCAATCTATCCAAGACTCGGCCAAATCTAGGGGTCATTTAGGTAATTTGTTTTTAATTAGTTTTAAGTAGGGGTTGTTTAATATTGTATTTATACATATATATAAAGTATTTTAAGTCATTAAAACACCCTAATTAATTCATTATAACCCAAGACCCCAAATCAAATCCCAACTACTCTCCTCACCAAAAATCTTCTCTCTAGAACTTCATTGAAGAACAAGAAGAAGGTCAAGTCTAGGGGTCAAGGAGAAGCCTTTTCTCTTCAAATTTGTGAGGAAATATACATGAGGTATGGTAGTTTTCATCCTTGGGTAGATATCACTCAAGGAGTCCCTTCAAAAGCATTTATCTCAAATCTAGAATTCCCCAAAAAGCTAGGGTTTCAACTCAACCCCATGGATTCCTTTCAAAGTTATTTTTAAATGATGAATTATATTTTTTTATGAATTTATTACTGATTTTATATGATTTTAACTCGAATTCCTAAAGAATCCATGAGTTTTCCCAATCCTAGCTATGGTTTTTCTTTACACTATGAATGTTGTTGCAAGTTGATCCAATTGATTGGATGTGAGTTGATTATGATGTAATTACATGATTTAAGTATGATTCTACATGTATTATTTATTAACCTAAGCTTCTAGGGTAAAATTGATATAGACTAGGGTTATGTCATGAAAGAGGCAAATTGAGGGTTTAGATGTGACCTTCTAAAATTGATGAACTTCTTGATGAATTGCCTTAAGTTAGATCACCTAGACACGAATTTGCCTATGAGCAAAGCTTGTAAACATGAACTAACTTGATTAGGTCTTACATGATGAATCATGGTTGAAGTAGTATTGAGACTTAGTGTACTTGCTGTTATATGACTATAATTGAGTAAGAATGAAGCATGTGGTTAGTCTACCTTTAGAGTTAGGTTTACATGATGACCATGTGAGGTATTGCTTGAGAGTAATGCTCATAATATAAAGATGACTTCTAGGGTTTTAAAGGTAAAAGCTAAAATGAATGAGCTATGAATGATGGGGCTTTAAGAAGAAAGCTATTATGCATGTTGAATTGTATATGGTATAATTGTGGAAGGACTTTACCCACATGACCTACAATATGAGTATATGAGCTTATGCATGCAATGAATGAACTACTTGAATTACGATTATGTTCATGTCTACTATGATGAGTGTTAGATGTGTTGATTTATATGGTCTATGATCCTTGAATGCAATATATATGAATTATGCATGATTGTAATATTAGGTACAAGCTTATGAACACTTTGAGAGGGAAGTGTCTATGAAGATAATGTTGTTGTTGTGTCATTGCAAGGACAATAACACACACACACTCCATGCATAAACATGATTATGATGTATCAATGATGTTAATTGAAAGTATAGTTCTCATATGCACCTTTACTGATTATTAGGCATGAAATGTACATGACCATGATGATCCTATTGTGTTTATTGAAAGTCCATTCTCATGAGAACACATGATCTTGGTGTGAAAGTTATTCTAACATACTAATGATGATTCTAAGGTTGAAAGTTAGTTCTCACCTATTGAATCTAAGAGCTATGTTATGAGTTATATTGAATGAAGGGTAAAATACTCTTTCATGCATGTAAATTCAATTCAAAGACTTAAACAAGTAATTTTGGGAAATACTGCTTAGGACCGAGTGGATATGGAAAGTGAGGTAAAGGCCCTCCCGTTAATATAATAGGCCGGGTTCTCTAAATTATTCTCATGAGATGGAAGCTCCTCCGCCAATACAATAGGTCGTGTTTCTAGAAGCAATCTCTTTATCCCATAACTATGTTCCCATATAGGTCTTTAGCTAGTGGATCCACCTAAAAACTAATACATTTAGTTCTACCCTAGGCAAGTAGGACACCTTCTTTCGGTGTGGGGTTACACGACACCGAATTCAATGTAGCTCACATGGTCTATGTCGGTTAAAGCTATTTTCCCTCCGTGAACAAGAAAGTGAGTTATGTGGTATGGTTCCTCAAAAGGATCTACTTAGTATGAGTAGTATTATAGGATGTTATTCATACATGGCACAAGTAGACCTTGAGTGTAGCCATGGTGTGTTTCTCTTATGTAAATGAACTATGAACATGAAACATGAACTACGACTAAATGAGACAATGTCTAGACTCCCATTCTCTTTTATGAAAGACTTCGACTGTAAAGAAATTTTTTAATTCTGCATTATCCTATGTGTTTTATGTTTATGATATGCTAAGGGCTTGTATGCGACCCCTTCGGGGTCAAGTACGCCGTGTTACGTCTAGGGGGTACCCCTGGGTCGAGACAACAACAAGTTCACTCAACGCAAAAGGACAATCATATATAAGTTCTCATAACCACACGACCACTCCGGGGAATTACAATATCATTGATCATTACGAACCACGTTCAATTTCAATCCTCAAGTACATAATTATGTCAAATCATTGATCCTCTCATGGAACCCAAATCCAAACTGTTAGCATACTGGAACGTGGTACCCGATCCAAAGATTATGCCAGAAGTGGCAACTGATCCCATAATTATGCCGAAACGTGGCAATCGATCCAAGTTAGTGTGTCACAACGCAACACCCGATCCACAATCAAAATCACAATGTATATCATCACAATCATACAACAAGAGTGATTCACAGAATATAGTTCTTCGTTCATACTTATTTACATTAAGTGTGATAAAAAATCTTCGTTCACATACATGCATGTATTGTACTGAAGCAAGAACAAACCTACCACACACAATCATAGAATCACCACCATCCCAATGAACTACTCATCTACGTATATCATGTAAGCATTAATTCAACCATACTTAGCCCTAGTTCATCATCTAAGGCTTCTTCCAAGAATTTAATCATATTTCGTTCGGTGCATGAAGGCCTATGCACGAATCCTATCGTTAATTTACATATATTACGCAGTGAGCACAGATTTATAACTACTCAATTCATAAAACCTAGACTACCTGGGCGCCAAGCATTCGTAGAGAGTTTTCAAATAATTTTCTAGTTTCCGGACGATGGGACGATGGATTTGATCACAAATTCGCAAGCTATCACCATCCCACGGTAGAATTCTCTTTCTCCATCCTTCCCAAGTTCAGAGCAGTTCTTGGAAGGTTTCTAGGGTGTTTTACGACTAATTTAGGTATTTTAGGAAGAAGGAGGGAATAAGAATTCGCGTTATTTACATTCTTCCTTGCCTATCCCACCCTGGCGACTACTTTCCCCGATGTGGCATCGCCGCCCTAGCGGCATCTGGCCCACTCTGGAGGGACAGTGGTGTAACACCCCGGAAATTCTATGACTTAAGTTAGAGCCTCACCTTGTGAATAATGACTTAAAAAATAGTTAAAATGATGTTTCTAAACATAAATTAATGCAATTGACTTGGTTTGGAAGAGTAAAAAGTCTAAATGTCAAGAAACAACCACGACGTCCGGAAACTAGAAAAGAATGTGTTCTAGTGTGTTTGGGCAGGTTTGGGAGTGTCGTATGATGGTATAATCTTGTAAAAAGGTTTAAATCAGGTAGATATATGTTTATAGGGTCAAAACGTTCAAATACGACACACCGGGGCCACCCTAAGGGGTCCCGAGGAGGACCCCAACCTTGGCCAAGCAAGCTGCCAAGGCAGCTTGCAAATTGCACTTGGAGGAAATAGCTCCGCATCGCGGACTAGTTCCCCCAAGGAGCAAAAAGTTAGTTCACGATGTGGTGGTGTCGCAGACTCTACTGTCTCAAAATTTAATTTTAAATATCTTCAGTGAAGGGTATTTAGGGTACTTTAGGGGACGTGTATATAATGATTTTTAAGTCAATTTACCTCACTTTTATCACTCAAACACAAAACTCCAAAGTTCTAAACCTAAAGTTCCTCCTTCTCTCTACTCTCTCTCTCTTCTCAAGAACTCCATTGAAGAAGATTGGAGCTTCAAGAAGAAGACCAACTCTCCAAGGTTTCAACTCGGATTTTCGTGGTTAATTCGTCAATAAGGTATGGTTGCTTATCACTCTTGGGATTCCTTTCCCCAAGAGGCCTCTTCAAGATGAATTTCAAAATCTCCTATTTCTAGGTTTCAATCCAAAAACGTGGGTCTTCTTTCTAAAGTGAAATTGATGTTATAAACTGACTTTGATTGATGCTATATGAACAATTATGGATGAATTTATGTTGTATAGGTGGTTTCTTGAAGAATTCCCCATGAAACCCATGTTTCTCCTTCTTTTCCTAATTCTAACCCTAGTTTGTGTTGGATATTGATCAAAGGCTATGAATTGAATGTGATGTTATGTAATTCATGTTTGTATGATGATTCTACCCTAGGTTATGTATAATTTCTATGAAATTAGGGTTGAGTCTTTGAATGAAGCCTTGAAGGCTATGAAGGGAATATGTCAATTGCTTATATTGATGTTGATTATGTTATTACTTCATGAATTACCTGTATTATGTATTGGTTATGAATTGTTGGTAATTGAAGTATGAATGTCCCATGAAAGGCAAAAAGGTATGAAGATTGGTTCTTCTTTGAACTCAAGTATGAAAGGTGAATTACTTAGATTGTAATGATGCTATACCTAATGTGTTGTCGTGGTGTTGATGACCTAGTTTCCTTATCCTTAACCCT
>NW_006239012.1:290463-309252 GCF_000226075.1 Solanum tuberosum | reverse complement strand
CATGTTTTGACTAAATGTCCTTTTATGCATGTTTCAATGGTTTTTATGCATAGTAGCCATACTTAGTACGTGTGTTGTACTAACCCATATTTTATCCCTTTTTCCCAAACATTTAGGTTCGGGCCATTGAGGATTCAAGCTTACTTCTCAAGACACTTGGAGTTGCTTCCCCAAGTTGGTGAGTCCTCAAGTCCGAGGACAAGACCCTATGATCTAGCTTCTATGTTTAGTTCTTTGCTTATGTTGAAAGACATTGTTGTACTTTCCTATTTCAAGACTTCTTATTGATGTAAGGGCTAAGTTCCATTTTCGATACTTCTATGTCTAGATGGTACATTGTGACGAAGTTAGATTCTGTTTTTCATATATGAAGTGAAGTTGAACTTCCAAAGTAAAAGTTTTAAATTTTTCGTAATTTTATTCTATGATACGTGTTATGATGAATGCTAAGGGCTTGTATAAGACCTCTTCGAGGTCGAATATGTCGGTAACGACTAGGGGGTGCTCTCGGGTCGTTACAAGTGGCCCAACAATTTCCCAAATTTCTCTTTTCCTAATTAACGACGGTTCGGGTCGTTACAAGATCATTAAAATACATAAACTTACTTTGTTTTATTTAATGTTTAATCATATGATTAATACTTATTAGACTGATTTTGGCATGATTTAGTTCTTTAAAATTATGATCATTTTCATTTTAACTTATTTATTTGCAATATTTGTTTTATGTGATTTCATTATTATTTTTGTTGAATATTTTAGTGTCATCACTCATATTATATTTTGCGTTGAAAACTAAGACTAAAGAAATATTTGAAACACAAGTCAATTATATGTCTGTAAGAATACTTAATCGAAAAAAATTGAAAAAATAGGAAAATCTGAGTTTGAAAATCTGAATTTTATTAGCTTGGTTTGGTTTATAGATTTAAGAATCCGGCATAAATGGTTTGGTATGTTAAAAATCTGAACAAACCCGGTCAATGTACATCCCTAAATTCTATGCCATTCGTTAAAAAATTGATTCATTTATGTCATTTCAGTTAACTAATAATGACGTGGATGAACCTTTAAAAATTGCATAGATGTGCCAAACTTTTAACATATGACATAGATAAGTTAATTTTTTCAAAGTTTGATGATATATTTGATCATTTTCTTTAATTCTATAATTACTCACATTTGTTGTTTTTCAAAACTCACTTAACTTTATCAAGTTAGCTTTTCTGATCATTATTTTTGAAAATATAATTTTTGATACTTATTTATGATGTGCCAAATGAAATTTTTTAGAAAAAGAATGTTTTAAATTTTAAATTAATATTTACTTATTAAGTTTTCGATTAATTTTTTTAATTAGTTTTTTCTTATTATTTTTCATTAATCGAATTTAATATGTTGTTGTCTTGAGTATAAATATTTTAAATATATTACAAGAAATACTCAAATAGTCGAATTTTTGTTTTTTTATAACTGATTATTTAATTTTGAGAGGACATGAGCTTGAGAGAGAACTCAACTTGATTCTTCCCACAAGCTATGGGGATTTAAATAACTAACTATACATGTCCTAAAAAGGAAACAAAATCAGTATCTAATCAATATAAATCAATACCTAATTAAAATAAAAGTAAACCTAGGAGTAAATCAAGCTACCTACTATAGTTGCACATATGCTATAGAATATTTATATGATTCTAACACTGCCCCTCAAGCTGGTGCATACAAATTACATGTATCAATTTTGTTACATAAATTGATCTATTGACCATATGAACCTTGTGACTATGTCTCCTTAGAGTACCTTTTTCTGACAAAATGATAATCAATCCCTATGTGTTCAATCCTCTCGTGAAATATTGAATTCGATACAATGTGAAGTGCAACTTGATTACCGCACATAAGTTCCATTCCTTTTCTAACTCTAAATTTCAATTCCTTCCATAGTTGCTTGATCTATAAGAGTTCACATGTTGCTACCACCCTAACCCGATATTCTACTTCTACATTAGATCTAGCAACCATATTTTGTTTCTTACTTTTTCAAGACACCAAATTGTAACAACTTGTTCCCGTCGTTATAGAAATGCCATCAGGGAAAGAAATTGGGTTAGAAAACTTTTTCGTAGTAACATGAGAATTCCTAGCCTAGTCCAGACTTGGATGAAATCAGAGTCAGTAAGGTCTAGGGAGATCTGGTAACAAATGAGAGATCTAATTATGATTTTGATCACATGAGTAGATAGCGAGGCACGTTAAGGAACCTGTATGACTTACGAAATCAAATTCGGGTGAGTAAAACTCTCGAAACTGATCTTAGCGTGAACGGGTAGTTTTTGAGTATCATGGGTTGAAGGTGTGTTGTGAAATAGGGGTTTGAAACTCAACTTTTGACTCTCTATTTCCATGCAAGCCGCCAGGGCGGGATTATTCCCACCAAGGTGGGGCCGCTCTAGTGGGTTGGTCCCGCTACGACGGGCTAGTTGCGAATTAAGTCGGAATTAAACCCCAAAAATGTTATTTTCTACAAGTTTTGTTCTTGAGAACTAGGAGACGACACCAGGTGATTTCTTGACAGTTTTCCACTAATTTTGGTGCTAAAGGTAAGGATTTTACTCCCCTAATCCATTTTTCGACTTGTAGAACTTAAATATATGGGTGATTATCAGTGAGGGAGGGTTTTAACCTGAAAACTAATGATGGAAAAAGCCCTAAGTTGGGTTTTAGAATCTCGGGTTTGGCCTAGGGTTGATAATTTCGATTGTAATCCAGGTAATTAGACCTTAATATTGATCCTCGTATTGAATTGATTGTTTGTAGACCTAGAACAAGCGAAAAGAATTCAAAAAGGAAAGAATCAAGTTTCTTAGGAGGATTCAAGCTTGATTTCGAGGTAGGTGATTGTTTGATTTCATGTTTGTATGATGTATGTTAGTATTTGCTTCATTCTAATGCATATATGTATGTGAATGTTGCACTATTGATCACATCTAATGCAAATGAGTATGAATGAATGATTGTATGCCATGAATCAACACTTGATGGTATGATTTATGAGAATGTAGATTGTGATTGTGATTGTGGCTTGTTGAATGGATCGGCTGTTACGTTTCAACACACTAACTGGGATCGGATGTCATGTACCGACATATATATTGGAACAAGTGTCACGTTTCAACACACTAATTGGGATCGGGTACCACGTTCTGGTGCAATAACAGTTTGGGTATATGGTTCCCTGAGAGGACCATTGACTTGTCATATATGCGTATTTACTTTATATTAGAAATGTGGAAGGGTACGTTGCTCCTAAAATGATAATTGATATTATATATGTTCGGTATATGCGTGTTTATTATGGTGTGACTGCTTGTATATGTTTCACTTACTGGAATAGCCGTGTAATCCTACCAGTACACTGTGGTTGTGTACTGATGATGCATTCTCTCTTTCTTTGTTGAGTACATGGATTCTTCAGGCGGCTACTGACAGACTTCATCTAGGAGATCAATGATCAATCGAATTCAAGGGTGAGCCAGTTCTTCCAGGCTGCTATAAGTTCTCTATGTTTTAGTCCACTCTTTTCAGACTCAGACTTTCTAGTTAGATATTCGTATTTTTAATTGGGTTGCACCCATTCTCTTTAGACTTGTTGAACTTTAGAGTTTTCGTACAATGACTTTTAGATTCTAGGGAATATTTCTGCAATGTTTTGATAGTCGTTGTTAGACTTTCGGAGTTTATGAGAACTCTATTTGATTTCGGCTTTTGAACCTGATTCTGTATCTTTTAATGTTTAGTTCTTGGGTTAGCTGATTAGTGTTAATGGTTCTCCCACCGAAGGGTTAGTGTGGTGTCAATCACGACGGTCTGGGTCCTGACAAAGTTGGTATCAGAGCCCTAGGTTTGTTGATCTCGGTTTACCAAAATGAGTCTAGTAGAGTCTTGTTGAACGGTACAAAGACGTCTGCACTTTTCTTCGAGAGGTTATAGAACTTTTGGAAATCTCTCTGTTTTCTCTTGTCTTCTTTTGTGCTATAACTTGATTCCAATTGGTATTTGGCAATCCGAATTGGTAATCTAATCTTCTTCACTCTTCTGTTCGCAGATGGTTAACACTTGCTTCAACGGTGTCAGGCCCGTAGATCCCGTCAATGAGCCCGCTGAGGAGTCTGCAGCAAAAGGTCTCGGTCGAGGCAGGGATAGAGGAAGAGCAAGGGGTAGAGGCCTAGGAAGGGTAGCACCCTCTATGGGTGGGGTTCCGATTGAGAATGCTCCCAGAAATGAGGTTCCTCCTGCGCATCATGAAGAGATACAGGAGAATGTAGAGGTTGAGAATGAGGAGGATGTTGGACAAGAGGAAGAGGTGCATGCTGAGACTACAGGTATTCCTCACTTAGACCCAGTGTTAGCTCAACAGATTATGTCTTTCCCGAAAGGATTGGTTGGTCCTGGAATTCTTCCCACAGTTCAAGCTACTCAAACTCCCGCCAATCCCCCTATTGCTATTACTCCCCCCAAGGTGGATGGAACTGCAGATAATGGCATATTTTTCCATCATTTATTGGGTCTTGTGATGACTGGTAATCAACATGAAATGTTGACTAAGTTTCTGAAACTGAAGTCGCCCATGTTTCATGGTTCTGAGAGTGAGGATGCGTATGAGTTCATCTTGGATTGTTATGAGAGGCTGCATAAGTTGGGTATTGTCCATAAGCATGGAATAGAGTTTGTGACTTTCTAGCTTCAGGGTGAGGCTAAGCAATGGTGGAGAGCTTATGTGGAATGCAGAGCTTTAGCTTTACCCCCACTCACGTGGACACAGTTTCATGCTTTGTTTCTGGAGAAATATGTTCCCCGAACTTTGAGAGATCGCAAGAAGGATGAATTCATGGCTTTATAGAAGGGCGGTATGTTTGTAGCTGCTTATGAGGCTAAGTTGCATGTTTTGTCTAGATATGCTACTCAATTGGTGACTACTGAGGATGAGAGGATCCGTTTATTCATCAAGGGACTAAACTCTGAGTTACAGGTATTGTCTGTTTATATGACCTCTACAGGAAAAAGCTTTAATGAGGTGACTGACTTTGTGAAGAAAGTAGAAGGACTTAGACGTGATGGGAAGACTAAGGTGTTTGCTAAGAAAGCCAAGAGCACAGGTAACTTTCAGGGTTCTTATTCCAGAGGTTCAGGTAGGCCGACGCTTGCAGCCTAGCCGATTCAGTCCGTCATGCCCGCTTCAACATGTATTTACTCAGGAACTCTACAACAGAATTTTATTCAGGATAGTTAGGGAAACGCACCTTTGGTGGGCAGCATGCCATCTTTTGATTGCACTTGTTATAATTATGGAGAACCTGGGCATATGAGGAGAGATTTTCCCCACCCACGCATGTTGGACCCCGCACAATTGCAGACTAGACCAGTGGTACCCACGGGAAATGGTAATACTGGTTGAGGACGTCCACAAGGTGGGCGAGGAGGAAATCAGTGAGGTCGTGGAGGTTGGGGAATTGTTAACGCATGCAGAGGTACAACGTAGCCAGGTAGGGATGTCGCCCGTCAAGTTGACAGGGCTCAGTGTTACGCCTTCCTAGGCAAGAACGAGGCAGAGTCTTCTGACGCAATGATCACGGGTACCATTTTTGTCTGTGACCAGATGGCCAATGTGTTATTCGATCCGGGTTCTACTTATTCTTATGTGTCTGTTCAGTTTGCCTTGGGATTTGTTATGATTTGTGATATACTTGATACCTCCATCTATGTTTCTACCCCAGTTGGAGAGTCTGTCATAGTCACCCATGTTTATCGTGCTTGTTCTATTATGTTTATGGGTTTCCAAACTTGGGCTGATTTGGTTATATTGGATATGAGGGACTTTGATATAATCCTAGGCATGACTTGGTTGTCCCCCTATTATGTTGTTCTTAACTGTAATACTAAGTATGTGACTCTAGAAATTCTGGGTAGGGAAAAGTTAGAGTGGAAGGGGTGTACAAGCCTAATCCAGCTAAGATCATATCCTCCATTCGGGCTAGGAAATTGGTGGGGCAGGGTTGTTTGGCATATTTGGCTCATATTTGGGATATTGAGGTTGAGTCTCCCTCTATTGAGTCTATTCTTGTGGTGTCATAATTTAGAGAAGTGCTCCCTACTGATTTTCCTAGTATGCCTCCGGATAGAGAAACAGATTTCTGCATTGATTTAGAACCTGGTACCTGCCCCATTTCCACCCCTCTGTATCGCATGGCCCTGGTAGAATTGAGAGAGCTTAAGGCTCAAATCTAAGAACTTCTTGATACAAGTTTTATCCGTCCTAGTGCTTCCCCGTGGGGCGCTCATGTCTTGTTTGTTAAGAAAATGATGGTAGTCTGAGGATGTGCATAGATTATCGACAATTGAATAGAGTCACCATTCAAAACAAGTTCCATTGCCTCGAATAGATGAGCTTTTTGACCAGTTGCAAGGTGCATCAGTTTACTCTAAGATTGATCTAAGGTCTGGTTACCATCAGTTAAAGAGTAGGCCAGAAGATGTACCCAAGATGACATTTAGAACCCGTTGTGGACACTATGAGTTTCTCTTTATCTCGTTTGGGTTGACATATGCGTTTGCAGCTTTCATGAGTTTGATGAATGGTGTATTCAAACCATTTCTCAATTCGTTTGTTATAGTTTTTATTGATGATATTCTGGTTTATTCAAAGAGTAAGGAAGAGCATGCCGACCATCTTCGTATTGTTCTGGGTGTTCTTGGAAGACAAAAGTTATATGCCAAATTTTCTAAGTGTGAATTTTGGTTGGATTCAGTTGCCTTTTTGGGGAATGTAATGTAAAGGAAAGGGATAATGGTAGATCCCCAAAACATTGAAGCGGTTAAGAATTGGGTTCGGCCTAGCTCTGTGACTGAAGTTAGGAGTTTTGTGGGGCTCGCTAACTACTATCGTTGATTTGTGAAGAACTTTGCTTCTATTGCCACACATATGACAAGGTTGACCAAAAAGAAGGTACCTTTCGAATGGACCGAAAAATGTGATGAGAGCTTTCAAAAGTTCAGGACTCTTTGACCACAACACTTATTCTAGCACTACGATGCAAGGTAAAGATTTTATTGTTTATTGTGATGCTTCACATTCGGGTTTGGGTGTTGTATTAATGCATGATAAGAGTGTTATAGCTTATGCATCACGGCAGCTAAAGGTGCATGAGAGGAAATACCCAACACATGATTTAGAGTTGTCAGCGGTAGTGTTTGCTCTTAAGATCTGGCGGCATTACCTCTATGGTGTCAAGTGTGAGGTTTTTACTGATCACTTTAGTCTACAGCATGTGTTCACTCAAAAGGATCTGAATATGAGACAACGAAGGTGGATGGAGTTACTCAAGGATTATGATGTGACCATCCAGTATCATCAGGGTAAGGCTAACGTAGTGGCAGACGCATTAAGCCAGAAGGCGGTGAGTATGGGTAGTCTAGCTTGCTTAGGTGCGACCAAGCAACCTTTGGCTAAAGAAATTCAACATTTGGAGTCTAAGTTCATGCAGTTGGGCATCTCAGAAAAAGGTGGGGTATTAAATAACATTGAGGTAAGGGCCACCTTCCTTGAAGAGATCAAGGCCAAACAGTTTGAGAATGAGAATTTGAATGAGATTAGAAAGAAGACAGTGTCTGATAAGGAACAAGATGCGACCTTAGATACGGGGGATGTCCTCAGTTTTAAAGGAAGGATTTGTGTCCCTCGAGTAGATGACTTGATTTAGAATTTGTTGACATAATCTCATGGTTTGCGGTATTCTATTCATCCGGGTGTGACCAAGTTGTACCAAGACTTGAAGCGACTATATTGGTGGTCGGGCATGAAGAAAGATATAGCGGAGTTTGTGGCTAAATGCCAAAACGGTCATCAAGTAAAGTATGAATATCAAAGGCCGACAGCTTTGCTTCAGAGAATGCCAATTCCGGAATGGAAGTGGGAAATGATAGATGTGGAGTAGTTGGTCTTCCCAAAACTTTGGGAAAGTTTGATTCTATTTGGGTAGTGGTTGACATATTGACTAAGTCAATCCATTTTATTCCAGTCAGAATAGATTACAATGCTCAACAGTTGGCTAAGGTTTATGTGAAGGAGATAGTGAAGTTGCACGTGGTGCCCCTGTTTTTCATATCGGACCGTGGTACGCGGTTCTCCTCCAAGTTTTGGAGGAAATTACATGATGAATTGGTCACACAACTCACTTTTAGTACAGCTTTCCATCCACAGACGGACAAACGGCAGTCAGAGAGGACTATTTAAGTGTTGGAGGACATGTTGAGGGCATGTGTGATTGACTTTGGAGGACGTTGGGATAAGTTCCTACCTTTGTGTGAGTTCTTATATAATAATAGCTATCACTTCAATATTGATATAGCACCGTTTGAGGCACTTTATGGGAGGGGATGTAGATCACCCATTGGATAGTTTGAGGCTGGAGATGTGAAACTTTTGGGGGTTGACTTGGTGAAGGATGCTCAAGATAAGGTAAAAAGCATCCAAGCTAAGCTTTTAGCAGCCAGAGTAGACAGAAAAAGTATGCAGACCACAAGGTAAGAGACATGGCATTTCAGACTGATGAGAAATTTTTTATTAAGGTGTCACCCATGAAAGGGGTGATGAGATTTGGCAAGAAGGTCAAACTTAGTCCTCGATACATTGGACCATTTAAAATTCTTGATTGTGTAAGACCAGTAGCGTATAGATTGGCTTTACCTTCCAACCTATCGGGAGTTCATCCGGTATTTCATGTGTCCATGTTGAAGAGATATCCTGGTGACGGGGATTATATCATAAAATGGGACTCTGTGTTGTTAGACAAAGACCTCCAATATGAGGAGAAACCGATTACAATTCTTGATCGTGATGTACGAAAGTTGAGGACCAAAGAGATTAAGTCTGTGAAAGTTCAATGGAAGCATCGTCCAGTTGAGGAATCTACTAAGGAAACCGAGAAGGACATGCAAGACAAGTATCCCCAGTTGTTCGTCGATTTAGGTACTACTCTACTCTTATTTTAGCCTGTTTATTCTCGTTTGTCACTCGGGGACAAGTGATGGATAAATTGGTATCTATTGTAACGACATTTTCCTGTCTATCTAGAAATGCCATCAGGGAAATAAATTGGATCAGAAAACTTTTTCGTAGTAACTTGAGAATTCCTAGCCTAGTCCAGCTTTTATCGAAATCAGAGTCAATAAGATCTAGGGAGATCTGGTAATGAATGAGAGATCTAATTATGATTTTTATCACATGAGTAGATAGCCAAGACGTTAAGGAATCCGTACAACTTTACAGAATGATTCGGGCGAGTAGAACTCCCGAAACTGATCTTAGCATGAACGGGTAGTTTTTGAGTGTCATAGGTTGAAGGTCTGTTGTGAAATGAGTGTTTGAAACTCAACTTTTGACTCTTTGTTTCCGTGCAAGCCGCCAGGGCGGGGCCGTTGTGGCGGGTTGGGTCCCGCTACGGCGCGCAAGTCGCGAATTAAGTCGGAATTAAACCCCAAAATGTTATTTTCTGCAAGTTTCATTCTTGAGAGCTAGGAGACGACCCAAGGCGATTTCTTGATAGTTTTTCACTATTTTTTGTGCTAAAGGTAAGGATTTTACTCCCCTAATCCATTTTTCGATTAATAGAACTTAGATTTATGGGTGATTATCAATGAGAGAGGGTTTTGACCTGAAACCTAATGGTGGAAAATGCCCTAAGTTGGGTATTGGGATCTCGGGTTTGGCCTAGGGTTGATAATTTCGATTGTAATCCTGGTAATTAGACCTTAATTATTGATCCTCGTATTGAATTGATTGTTTGTAGACCTAAAACAAGCAGAAAGAATCCGAAAAGGGAAGAATCAAGTTTTTTAGGAGGATTCAAGCTTGGTTTCGAGGTAGATGATTGTTTGATTTCATGCTTATGTGATGTGTTAGTATCTGCTTCATTGTAATGTATGTGAATGTTGTACTATTGATCACATCTAGTGCAAATGAGTATGAATGAATGATTGTATGCCATGAATCAACACTTGATGGTATGATTTATGAGAATGTACATTGTGATTGTGAGTGTGGCTTGTTGAATGGATAGGGTGTTATGCTCTAATACACTAACTGGGATCGGATGTCACGTATCGACATACATATTGGAACGGGTGTCACGCTCCGACACACTAATTGAGATTGGGTACCACGTTCCGGTGCACTAACAGTTTAGGTATGAGTTCCATGAGAGGACCATTGACTTGTCATATATGCGTATTTACTTTATATTAGAAATGTGGAAGGGTGCATTGCTCCTGAAATGATAATTGATATTGTATATGTTCGGTATATGCGTGTTTATTATGGTGTGACTGCTTGTATATGTTTCACTTACTGGAATAGCCGCGTGATCCTACCAGTACATTGTGGTTGTGTACTGATGTTGCACTTGCTCTTTCTTTGTTGAGTACAGGGCATCTTCAGGCGGCTACTGACATACCTCATCTAGGAGATCAGTGATCAATCAAATTCAAGGGTGAGCTAGTTCTTCCAGGCTTCCATGAGTTCTTTATGTTTTAGTCAACTCTTTTTAGTCAATTCAAGGGTGACTGATATTCATATGTTTAATTGGGTTGTATCCATTTTATTTAGACTTGTTGAACTTTAGAGTTTCGGTACACTGACTTTAAGATTCTAGGAAATATTTCTGCAATGTTTTGATAGTTGTTGTTAGACCTTTGGAGTTTATGGGAACTCTTATTTTGATTTCTGCATTTAAACTTGATTCTGTATCTTTAAATGTTTAGTTCTTGGGTTAGCTGATTAGTATTAATGGTTCTCCCACTGGAGGGTTAGTGTGGGTGCCAATCACGACGGTCTGGGTCGTAACACAAATTCCCTCCAACTAAAACAAAATATCCAGAAGTGGATCATTTGTCAGAGGGTGACACTGCCCAATCTACATCTGAATATCCAATAAATTTCTCATGTCTTTGATCTTCTTAATAGTGATCATTTTCCTAGAGTGGATTTTATGTATAAAAAATGCAAATAGCTACATTCCAATAACTATCACATGGAGAATTCAAGAACTGACTTACGACACTAACCGGAAAGGTAATATCAAGTCAAGTCACTGTGAGATAATTTAAATTTTATACCAAGTTTCTATATATTACTGGATCATTAAGAGACTCCTCTTGACCATGTAGAAGCTTAACATTTGAATCCATTGGAGAATCAATAGGCCTTCAATATGTCATCACTATCTCTTTCGAAATGATCAAGTGCATACTTCCTTTGTGAAATAGTAATTCCTGATTTGGATTGAGCAATCTCAATGCCCAAAAAGTACCTCAATCGATCAAGATTCTTAGTCTGAATGTGCTGAAAAAGATGATGTTTCAATTTAGTAATTCCTTTATCATCATTGTCTGTGATAACTATGTCATTAACATACACTATCAAATACATGCACAAATTTAAAGCAGAGTGGCAATATAACACAGATCAACTTCACATCGTACTATGCCAAACTCCTGAATAACCATGATAAACTTTTCAAATCATTCTCGAGGAGGCTTCTTCAATCCATAGTGTTTGTCATAATTTGCAGACCACGTTACTAGAATCCCCTTAAGCAACAAAATAAGGTGGTTGCTCCATATATACCTCATCTTCGAGATCTCCAAGAAGAAATACATTTTTAATATTCAAATGACATAGAGACCAATGAAAAACCACAACCATGGATAAAAAGAGACAAATTGAAGCAATCTTGACCACATGAGAGAGAATCACCATAATCAAGACAAAAAATCTATGTATAACCCTTGGCCACTAGTAGAGATTTTATGCGATCAATCTATCTATTGGGGCCAACCTTCACTATATATATCCATTGACAACAAACTGTTAATTTTTCTAAAGATAGAGGAAAAAGCTCCCAAGTACCGCTACAGTGAAACACAAATATCTCTTCAATAATAACATGTTGTCAGTCTAGATAAGAGAAAGAGCTTCACCTGTAGTCTTAGAAATAGACATAAATGATTGTAATGACCTAGAAGTTCATTTTTAGATTTTTTTTGTAAAATAGTTGTTTACCCCCCCCCCCCTTCGATATTGATGTGGAATGATTTCTGATTAAGTTTTGAAATTTGGTTTCACACTTTTAATGGAAGTGGTGAATTATGAATGCTTTTGGTTTCAAAAGACTAAAGTTGTTACAAAAGTAGTTTTTGATGCATCTTGGAGTTTCGAGTGTCGGAATAGAATAATGTCGATTCCATCACTCCTGAAATGCGTAAATTGGTCTAAGAGAGTTGTCGGTTTCAAATTTCGAGTCTTTTTTGAGGATTTGAGGTCCTAAGTTGGAAATTTGTGGAATTTTAACCTTTGGGTTGACTTTGGTCAATATTCGAGGTTCGGATGCTTGAATTGGATGACTATTTAAATTTCTTAGGCTTATTAAAGTAGTTTAAAATGCATTTGGATGACTATTTAAATTTTTGAGTTTATTTTCAAAATCAGATTTTATAGAATAGTGAATGAAGAGAGGAATTAATCAATGTATGAAGTATTTCAATGAATATTAATTACTTATTAGTTTTCCTAGGTTGGTCAAATTATATATTTTCAAGACTAATTAACTACTCTATCAAGGGTATAATAGGAAGAATATGGTAATTTATGCATTGATTTTATAAAATGACAAGTATTATGGTCTAACTATTTATAGAAATAGATGACATATAAAAAGGAACGGAGGGAGTATGATTCTTTTGCAATGTTTAGATGACTTATATTTAATAATGGTGATTTAATAAAATTATTCCCACTGCTTCTTAATCTGTATATCAAGTCAATGTGAACAACTATTGTTGGAGAAAGGGAGTAAAATACACATTTCTATATCTCTTCCTAGTCCTGGTCGAATATAATTAAATCTCTCATTATTGAGCATTAATTATAAAGTCAACAATTCTAAAAAATAGCCTTAAATTAGAGTATTGTTAAAGCAATGATATAATATAATATGAGTTTGGCAGTACCATGATTTGTTTTCTCCATCACTATTGAAAGCAACTAATTTGTTCGTACGTATTTTATTTCCCTTTGGAAGAGTAAATAGGAACTTAAAAGAAAGAAATAGGTAATTTAGGTACACCGGCCTTATAATACAATTGTTTCCTTGTTTTTAATCATCAAGTAACAAATGACTAACAAGTAGGTAATTATATTGTCTAGAATAATTCTAATTTCGTAACTTAAAAGTGAAATAAATAATTTGCTTTAAATTATTACCAACTATATTATATGGTAAGAGATTTCCAACACCTCAACCGGCTAAAAGTAATATATTATATCTTCTCTTTTCGGGGTTAAACTATATAGAACAAGAAAAATAGACTGACGATACTAACCAATGTACGTATGTAATCCTTTTAATAATGTCAACCATTGTTCTTAGGAAATTGGAGGGTCACAATGTCAAAAATGGAGACAATTGAGGCTTACACGTATGTAACTACATTAATTAATGCATAAAATACTACTAATAATGTAACTATATTAATGCATAAAATACTAATAATAATGCAACTACATTAATGCATAAAATATTACTAATAATGTAATTAATTAAACATTGTGGAATTAGAAAGAGCATCGATTATTAGTTGGTATTATGTACGATGACTAATTGTACGAATTCATTTACCTAATAATGAATCTTACTTTTCCACTATCAAAAGATTTTTTCTTAAAAAAAAAAAAAAGGATAGTGAAGACATCATCAGAAGACACATTTTAAGATTATACATAAGGATTTGATTCATCACTGAATAAACCTCAAATAAGCACTAATATAACATCCAAGAGGTTAGTTCATTTCTTCTTATCTCTCACAATCTTTGTTCTTCATCTAGCTTCTCAATCATCATGGGTATTTGTTTGTGTTACAAATATATTTTTATAATCATGGTATTATCTAGGTCTGCTTGAATATAACTCTAACAATTTTATATATACTTTTTATCTAGCTTCTACCAGCACAGATACGAGTAATTTACTTTCTACTTTCATGTTTGTGCCTTTGTGCGATTCTACAATGTTCCCTTAGATATCCTATTTGAATTAGCTTTTGGATTATGACTTATAAGTCAAAAGTCATAAGTTAGAAATCCTTAACTTATAACTTTTGACTTATTTTCATTATTTTCGCTTAGAATCAAGTGTCTTTCAGAAATACTCTTTATCTTCACGAGGCAATGGTAAAGTCTGTGTACACTCTATTCTTCACATACCCGTCATTTGTAAGATTTTACTGAATATGTTGTTGTTATAATGGTAAAATCTGCGTACACTCTATTCTTCACATATCGGCCACTTGTAAGATTTCACTGAATATGTTGTTGTTATAATGATAAAGTATGCGTACACTCTATTCTTCACAACAGACCACTTGTAAGATTTCACTGAATATGTTATCGTTATTGTTGTTGGCTTAGAATCAAGAGCTTAAAAACTTTTATTTAATTTTATCCAAATACTATCAAAGTGCTTAAATAAAATAAAAAAAGCTTTTAACCCATTTATAAGACTGGGGTTATGATACTATCTACTGAGGTTGAATTTACCTAATGTTGTGACTAGTGCCACCAAGAAATTTGGTGGTATGGTTGTGATCAACTCATTAACCAAAGCTTTCGGTTTCGAGTTTGGAAATAGAGAAATCCCTAATACAGAGCTCTTCTCCCTTTAATAGGCCATGCGTAGTGCGTATCCAAATTAGTTGGGACGGTGGATATCGGATACCGGGTGATTATACCCAAAAAGGGGATATGGAAGCATTAGTATTTAACTTTTCTGTTTGAAATTGTGACAGGTGAAGATCTGAAGCTGTGGTTCTTTAAGTCCTCAACTGGATTATGCATTCTCTAAAGGACTGCTTTTGTTTGAAGAAAACTAGACATCTGCTTGAGACCCATGATACTCTTGCTTCTGAAACTTGTTGTGAGTTAACAAGGCCACTTGAGCCTGTATAAATCTGAATTAGTGTTAAATAATTTTTTTATAATTTTGATGTCCTTATGATATTTTCTCCTTTTATTTGTTCTGTGTAATCGTCTTGATACTTCACCAATTAGAATATAGTTTGAACATCCAACCGGAAATGTTTCATTCAATAGTGTCCAACTTTAAATAATAATGAGTATAATGGAGAATATGTTGATATCTACGGTATTATGTGAGACTAGGGTCTATCGAAAATAGTCTCTCTACCTTCACTAGGTAGGGACCACCCTCCGTACACCACATTTGTAAGATTACACTGGATATGTTGTTGTTGTTACTATCCATAAGTAGTTGTTTATTTTAAGGTGTAATTTAGCATGTTAGACGATGTTGTATTGCAGTTAGTGAGAATGATGTGGAGGCCTTATATATTCTATACAAGAGACTAAGCAGCTCCATAATTGATGATGGTCTTATTCACAAGGTATGAAAATTAGAAGTAAGCACTTTTGTGTACATATATAGCAAGAGATGGATAACTAATGTAGTTGAAATAAGCCACCATATAATGTTCAATGCAGGAAGAGTTTCTCCAAGCACTTTTCAGCTGCAGCCATAGGCAGAATCTTTTTGCAGATAGAGTAAGTAATTCATCCTTGAGTTAACTATTTTGCTATAGTGGCTTCACCATTAATTAATTCCTTCTTGTCACAATATTATTGTTGCAGTTGTTTGACGTATTTGATCTTAAGCGTAATGGAATTATTGAATTTGGAGAATTTGTTCGATCCTTAAGCATATTCCATCCAAAGGCTCCTCAACAAGACAAAATCACATGTACGTACGATATATTGTTATTACTTTAGATAGATCCTACATGTCTAAAACATATACTACTTGTTATTGAAATACAGTGCTCGCTGCTAACTTTAAATTAAATATTCTTGTGGCAGTTGCATTTAAAGTGTACGACTTGAAGAACACTGGATACATAGAACGCGATGAGGTAAACAACTGAAATGAACATCTTATCGTTGTCTGAACTATCATGTCACTTTTGTTTCTTAGAGGAATTTATAGGCCTCCGATCCGTTTACTCTGCTCCTTTAATCTGAGTTCACATTTCGTACATTCTTTGTGCACTGTCGATAATAGACATGTTTAACATAAAGAAAAGATTTATTAGTGAATAAGTGCTGCTTAAAGTGCCGTATGTAAATTAGAATTCAGAAAAGGGTCAAAGTTGTCCTTGAACTTAGTAAAATGGTTTAAATTTGCTCTACGTTGATAATTGAAGTTAGATTTCTCCTTGCCATCATCAAAATGGATTAGATTTAAGAGACTAATAATGTAACCTTTCCCAACACATAGAGAGAAAAAAGGTCAAAATTATCCTTGAACTAATGTAAAAATGGATGTGTAATGTTGTAGCTGAAGGACATGGTATTGGCTGTTCTCGAAGAATCAAAATTGACACTTGCAAATGATGCCATTGAATCAATCGTCCATAAGGTTAAAAAGATTTATTAGTATATATATATAATTTCATAGATGGGAATGAATGTTATAGTATGATTTTGTGCAGACAATTGAAGAGGCAGATCTAAATGGTGATGGACGGATTGATCCAAAGGAGTGGAAGGAATTAGTTACGAGATATCCTTCTTTGATAAAGAATATGACACTCCCATACTTAGAGTGAGTGAGTTCATTTTTATAATTCTAAAGTTTTTATAATTAATTGGGATGAACTCTAATTAATATATTGTAACATGATTCCAGGGAAGTAACTGTACTATTTCCATGCTTTGTCATGACAAGTAAAGTTCGCGACTCACAATTGGTATATGGAAACTGATCGATCATCAACAACTTTAAGAGATTATTTTTCTTCTTTCTTCTTCTTATATTATATATATATTTGATATTTGATAATTTAATAGTTATGTATTTTTAGAATACCTATCATCTAGCATCGGGATTATATAAGTGTATGACTAAATAAAAATTCACAAGTTGTTTGCATTTAATGAAGATTTGAATTTAAATCATTCACATAATAATTCACTAAGAACATTTATTTTTCTTAAAAGGTAATGCTAAATAAATGGCCAAAAAATTTGGTCAGAATTTGGCCAGAAATTTAAATAGTCTATAATATCTTTTTTATTTTAAAATAAACTGATCTTTTATCCATTTTTTAATTAAAATGTATTAAAGTTAAAAGGATAAAAATGTTCAAAAAGGTAAAATAACAAAGTGTGAAATATATTATTTTACCATTCTGGCCAAATTTCGTGGCCAAAAGGATTTTTCCCTTCTTAAAACTCTACGATTTATTGAGTCTTAAAACATGTGAATCGGTCAAAATTAAAATGGAATTAAAATTTCATTAAGCGCTCATTAAAGCATTAATTGCTAAGTTGAATCCAATATAACGTATTGATTTCATTTTAATTTTCATCCAAATAGGTTGTTTGGTTTATTATAGGAAAAATTGTGCGAGTTGACAAACATTACTGATTTATTATTCAACGATGTTACAATTTAAATTAGTTACCGTGTGTAGTTATAGTTTAATATAATTTACTATTAATTATGAAACCACGAATGTATACGGAAAGAAAAAAAAAGCATTTCCAAATATATATATTCATTTATACAAATCTAACTTTTTTTCTCCCCTCTCTTCATTCTTTAATTCTCTCCTAAAATCACCCACTCGTATATTTATTAATTTTGAAGTTGATGACAGCTAATACCTATTGCCATTAAGCAAAATCAAGTTACAAAGCAGGTTAATTTGCTTAATTTTTGCCAAATTTTAGTGCAAGGTTCGCATGTATGTAATGTCTAAAAATCGCCATTGTATTCATATCAAATTCTTCAAATATGCATATTATGTCTGAAGGATGAAATAATAAATGTGATAACGTTTTCATAGTATCTGAACAACATAGTGTAAGAGTAGGTTAAACATTCTCTCTTATTAACTACTAAAAACTAGGGGTGTACATGGCCGGGTTGGTTCGGGTTTTTCAAATATCAAACCAAACCATTTAGGTCGGATTTTTAAATTTATAAACCAAACCAAACCAACAAACCTCGGGTTTTTTCGGGTTTTTCGGTTTTTCGGGTTTTTCCGATAAAGTATTCATACACAACATATAATTTACTTGTACTTCAAATATTTCTTTAGTCCTACCAAAATACAACTATCTAAGATGTTTCTTAAAAATATAACACAATATGATATGATTAATGACACTAAAATATCCAACAAAAATAATAATAATGAAATCGCGTAAAACAAATATTGCAAATTAACAAGTCATAATGAAAATGATCATAATTTAAAAGTACTAAATCATGCTAAAATTAAGTTTAATAAGTATTAGTTACATGACTAAATATTAAAGAAAATTAAAATTAGATTATGTATTTTAATTGTCTAAACCAATGTAAAACTAAAGAACAAATATTCAATATTATTGTCATTCTTAGTGTTGAATTGATTTTCTTTTTGCATTAGTATTAATTTGATTTTGATTTAAGCTTTATTATAATTACCAACATCTGTGGACTATAATCTTTATTGGCCCATTCATAATTCTAAGTTTCAAACTTGAAATAATATATTAAAAGATAAAAACTATGAAAAAGTATAAGAAATATTTAAAAATTATATCAAAGTAAATATTTTTATGTATAAAATAAAAAACTTAAATTATATATATAATGTCGGGTTGGTTTGGTCT
>NW_006239012.1:254554-289479 GCF_000226075.1 Solanum tuberosum | reverse complement strand
TAAAACTAAAGAACAAATATTCAATATTATTGTCATTCTTAGTGTTGAATTGATTTTCTTTTTGCATTAGTATTAATTTGATTTTGATTTAAGCTTTATTATAATTACCAACATATGTGGACTATAATCTTTATTGGCCCATTCATAATTCTAAGTTTCAAACTTGAAATAATATATTAAATATTAAAAACTATGGAAAAGTATAAGAAATATTTAAAAATTATATCAAAGTAAATATTTTTATGTATAAAATAAAATTTTAAAATTATATATATAAATTCGGGTTGGTTTTTTTTAGTTAAAACCAAACCAACCCAAATATAGTCGGGTTTTATTTTTCAAAACCAAACCAAGTCAAACCAAACCACTAGTTGGATTTTTTTTTCGGGTTGACTCGGTTTGCGGTTTGGTTCGGTTCTCGGTTCGGTTTTGTACACCCCTACTAAAAACTATCAAGATGGGCTTAATGGTTGAAGAATGGGAACAAAAAAAAAAAGAGGAAATACAAACTAAAATGAGAATATTTGTTACTTGACTATGGTTAAGTTAAAAAAATGTGTGAAAAACACAGTATTACATTTTTTAATCTGGTCTCAATTACTTACCAACTAGGAAAAACAACTTCAAGAGGATCATCAGTCAAATAGAGTAACCCTAAACTTCATTTCATTTTGCTTGTCACAACCAAATTTACTACAAAGAAGTTTTCAAATGTCTCATTTTACCTAATCTTCATTTTTGACATGCTATAATTACTATGCTTAAGATTGAGATCAATGATATGTCCATGAACGAACTCCTTTTTAGTGTATGAATGAGTGTAACACAAACAAGCTCCTCAGTTGTCCTTTCAGTTCCACATATAGCTCTGGTCTATGACCAAAAGCATCAGAAATTGGAACGATATAAACATCTTGACAACTTCATCATCGGAGCTTCTTTTGTTTACTTCCAACTATAATATTAAACCCTCCAAACATAGGTATGTAAATGTAGGAACTTCTCCATTAGAAACAGAAAGAGTTAACAGAAACCCAAACTTCTATTTGGTTACGATAAAGATTTGGTTGCCAGATGTACTGCCCTACAATCTCCAAATGAGTTGAAAATGATCCATCTAGAATTAGGAAATCAGTTTCTTCAATCTACCAATTCCAAATCTTGGATAAAATTGTTTTTCTTATGTCATACTTGATTGTAAAACTTCCAATGTACCTTGATTATGGAAGAACATGTGAGCGAAATATGAGGGGATAGGTGCAGCAAAATCCACTACTCCAACACACAGAAAGCAATGGTCCCTGCTTAAACTTGTCATGAAATGAAAAGGCTATTGGCTTGGGGTCATTTCCAGGACCCCTAATGAACCCAACCAAAGATGCTGAAATCAGTGGACTTCTTCTAACATCATATATTGCTATAAGACCCCTGTACAAGTCATTCCCATCTCTATAAGACAAGGCTAGACGCTCTCCTGAAGCATCCCATGCTATCTTATCTATTCCTCGACTTCCAGTCAAGGACTGTATATCTGACAACTCAACGGGTATAAGATGTGCATCTAGAGACGGTGGCCTGGTTGCAAAGTGAATGGAACCCAAGGTTGAAGATTCAGAGAAAGCAATGAGTATTCTACTACCATCAGGATCCCAAGCTGCTCCCATGACAAAACCATTAGTTGAGGACCATGGTTCTGATGTCCATGTATTAGTCTCCCAGAGATAGAATGTCCCATCAAATTTTGCAGAGAAGAAATAGTCTCCTGATGGGGACCATCTCAATAAGGAGATGCCCCCTAAGCCACGTCGAATAGGTGTTCCCACTCCTTGAGCAACATCCCAAATGATGAATGAAGAGCTCTCAAATGAAGCTGATGCCAAATACTTCCCATTTGGGCTCCAGGAAAGGGCAGTAATTTGTTCATGTTCAGGACTTAGAAGGACGTCCACAAGAGTCCATTTAGTTCCTGAGCCTCTAGAGAGAGTACCCAATGTAACACCTGATCTCACTGAAGCTGTATTGCCTGGAAATGAAGCAGCCCAAATGCAAATGCCACCCTTGCAGGCGACAGCAAGTGCCCTCCCACCATTTGGCCGCCATGAAAGACTTCTAACATCTTTTTGGGAGTCATTGATCAAAACGCAAGGACTCCCTCCCTCAGAATCTTCATAATCACGAATTGTCACCTGATGTTGTCCGGAAATAAAGGCTAATATATGCTTGTGCTGGTGCCAATCAAGGACATGGAAATCAACATCTTGTAACAATTTTACATCAATGGGGTGAAAAAAGTGCCTCAGCGAACCAGTAGAGACTGCCTGCAATGCTGCCCAAAGTAGGCCACTCTTCCTCTGGTCGGCACCTTGTTCAGAGCTCAGTGCACTCAACAAATTTTCTGATTGAAAAGGAACTGGACTGAAGATAATTCCAAGAACCTTGCCGTAGGTTTCCTTAGCTGCATCATCAGAGAGTTCATCTGCAGTAATGAGGTCTCGATTGATTTCGCAGATGGTAACTTCACCTGGTTGAGGAAATGACGGCATGTTTTTCAAGCAACAGAGAGAGAGACAGGGTTTATGGTTTCTATTTTGGGTTGATTCCTGCCAGCTCTTCGCCTTCTCTAAACATGCCTTGAGGAAGGGAAGACTGAAAAAAATCATCAGAGCTTTAAGCACAAACACCATGCTAACTCAAAAGGCAGACCATAGAAACCCCAGAGATTAGAGTTAGGGCCTGTTTGGATTGGCTTTTGGCTTATGACTTATAAGCCAAAAGCCATAAGTTAGGATTTCTAACTTATGGCTTTTGGCTTATTTTTGTTATTTTGTCTTTAAAATAAGTGCTTATAAGCACTTTTTAACTTTACCCAAACACTTCAAAACTGCTTAAAAGCTATTTTGGATTAAAAGCACCTAAAATAAGTCAATCCAAACGGGCACTTAACCAATTAAAGAAAAAGACGAAGAAAGAAAACAATCCAAGAGAAAAAATTGTATGGCCAAAGTATACCTTGCCAGCTATGTCGTGACCAAGAATGGGAATTATTTTGATGAAGGAAACTAGAGTGGTGGCCTTAGATCAATTTAAATGGAGAAACATGGACAGTGAGGAAATAAGCCTTACACTAAGGCAACAATACAGAGAGCAGTTAACATAAGAACCATTTTTACTGATCACACCAGCAGAAAACATTAACATTAAGAAGCAGGGAACAGGGTCCTGGTTAACCAACAGAAGTCTACTGCACAGAAGCCTTCAGAGTTTCAACAAAATATATAACAGAAGTCAGAGGAACAGACACTGAACCTTTTTATGCAATGGAACTTCTGAAAATCACTTAAACCTCTCAACATTACTCAAAGATGAAGCTAAAAGAAATTATACCCAGATTCAAGAGGCAATATACAAGAGTGAAGCCCCAACCTTATTCAACTATAGCAATCCAGATTCAGTGCACCACGACAAGGTATGATATTATGCAATACACAAAAATACAGGATATACACTAGTTCCAAATGTCTTCGATGCTCAGTATGCTCTAGAGAGTTAGCTCATATGCCATCCTCAAGAATTTCAGAAGCCGGTCAAGTTAGTTCAGTTACTCCCGAAGAGAATACGCTTTTGTGGATTTATATGTACTAAACCTTGAATTCTATTGAAGATAATGATGCAGTCGATGACAATTTCACTCTCTCAATTAGAGTTAGAAGCAGAGGATTGCAACAACCATGAAAAATTCATCCCATTAGACATTAGGGGAAGTACGTAGGTAATTCACGTATTGAGATGCATTTCAATTCAAAGGACAGGTTCACACAATATATCAACAGCAGACTATATGGGTTCCATTTAACACATCAGTACTTTCATATTACACCTTCAAGAAATTCTTAAGCTATTAATCTAAGATGCCCGCCCCAGGGAGGGTGAGAGCGAGCAGCGAGCCTTGACCCAACAATAAAAATTCTCCTTTGGCAACTTGTAGTCACGGATCCGAGGTGTGGATTAACCTATTTGTAGAAGTATGTATAGTAGGTATAAATTAACTCTCCTTATACCCCACATTATCTAAGATACCCAAACATGACTACAAGGTCTTCCTTCATTAAGAATAATTCAGACGTCAAGCGATAGTATTTGAACAACACACTATTCCAAGAAAACAGACACCTATTAAGCTCTGGCCAACTGATTAAACCCGCAATGCAAAGTGCTACTTAGGGGTTTAGCTAGTATTCAATGAGCATTGATGCAAAACCTATTTTTAGTACAGACTCAAGAGCTAATCAAAAATACAAAGCAGAGCTAAGTGTTAGAATTTCTGGTAATTTATAAAAATCAGAAGACACTAATAACATAAACATCATATATGCCTAAACACGAGGAAAAAAAGAAATCACAAATAATGATCAGGATAAAAGGAACACAAAGAAAAAAAAAATACAGAAACAGAAACATGAAACCTTAACTACATTACAAACAGTTTATTGCACCTACCTGAGCTTTGTTCTTATTCAGTATTTTTAACTCAACAACTATTAAAACTAGTCTATAAACATCAAAAAAACGCCTCAATCTTGAAGGTAAATGCTCAAGAAATCTTAGTAAGCTCAATCGGTTGTCTACCTGAACTTTTGATTCCCCTACCCAAATATTATTTTCTTAAATCAGAAACTTAAGATAATTGAAACAACTAATCAAGATAAAAGAGTTCATTAGACGGAAGTAATTTATACAATCATGTATCAACAAAAATCAATAAACCAAAAAAATCTTCAATCTCAAATTAACTCCGACAACAACATACTGCATTGTATATTTGTATTTTGAATTGAAAAGATAAAAGAAAGTTCGAACCTTCAATAAGAAAACCAGCCAGCAATCAACATAACCAAATGCTATAATTTTTTAGAACTGATATCATAATAAAAATGTGGTGAGTGGTTATGGCTGCGGCTGCAGCTGCAGCTAGGGTTTTATCTCTCTGTGAACTGAGAACAGGAGCTTCTATCCCTAATCTATTATATTACGTATAATATTAATTGAAATGTGAAGACAGGAAGCGCATCTGGTGTAGTGGTATCATAGTACCCTCCCACGGTACTGACCGGGGTTCGATTCCCCGGATGCGCACATTCAAGATATCTTTTGGTTTCTAGTTATATTAAAGTGATATTTTTGATACTTTTTGGACAGTTACGAAAAAGAGTAAAATTTTGATATTTTTTTTCGTTTCGATATTCTCAGGTCACTGGTGCAATTTGAAATTTTTTTGAGGTGTTTTGATGTATTTATCTTGATTTTTATATTTTTCGGACGTTTACGAGGAAAAATTAAAATTTTTGATATTTTTCGATATTCTGCACTTCTCTCGATTTGTACTTTTTACTCGTAACTTTTAACATATCAATAAACGACAATATTTTTGTTTTCTCCCCAAATCATTTTTCATGATCTAATACTCAACATCAACTAATATGGGTATTATAATAAAATAACCATTTCAAATGTAACTATATCTCTCACTTTCTTCATGATCTCATATGTTTAATGTCATCTTTTGTTTGTCTCTATGTAACGGTGTAAACAGGGCATAGCCATCTTGAGGCTAGGAGGTTCATTCCAACCCCTTTTGGAGAAAAAATACACTATTTACATATAGTTAAAAATATATTTTATGTATATAAAGTAGATGTTGAACTACATTGACTAGTTCGTATGTTTACTTCTTCATATTTTGAACCTTCTTAGTGAAATTTTTAGTCTCGCCACTGACTACAAATAGAGATATAAGAACTCATATCTTTATCTCTTTATTGTTTTTGCTTTCATATTTTGATATATAGTACTAACTCTTTTATGTTGACTTGACAATATGTCATCAACATGGGTTCTAATCTTCAAATTCGGGATTATATTTTAACCACTTCTACCTGTGAGATATGTTTATGGAGGACAAATATTATGGCAAAAGGTTAGTAGGTAGTCATGTGTCGTTTAGTTTTTTCTTTGTATTTTTATTAGTACTCTCCTATTAGCTTATTTTTATATTAGTATTAAATATTGTTTTCTTTGATTCGATTATTGTATTATTTATTGTTTCTACTATTTTTAGTTATTGTTTTTGTTAGAATAGGAATAGGAATAGGAACAAGAATAATATATAATTTTACTTAGAATAGAAATGATATATACAGTTCTACTTGGAAAATGATTGTATTAGTGTCCTAATTGGAAAAGGAGTCCAATGTAGTGTCTATGAATAGGGTCTCAATGTGATAATGTAGACACATATATGTCGTCAATGATTATATTAGCAAAAGTTGGGTCATAGTGTATCTTCGAGTGAGTATTTTCTCATACTAATTTGGGTAGCACCGTGCCATCTTTTCGATGACTACTTTTTCATATCTGATTTGCATAGCACAGTGCATCTTTCGGATAACTACTGTCATTACCCAATGAAAATGAGAAAGCCATGACAATATTTCCATGATAATCTCTACAAATACCTCCTGCCGCCCCTGCTGGACTATTTTGCATCTTGCTGCCATCCTTATTTAACTTAAAGCATGGCCATTTAGGCTTGTGCAACTTTACCACCGTGTAGTCAATTCTTGGTACTAGAAGCATCATTTGATTGCAAATGTAAAACTAATCCGACCCTCAAGTCTTATCGGGCATAACTTTGTACAAAATCTATTGGGGTTGTTGGGTTTTAAATGTGTGAATGGGGAATGAAAATTTGTGACTCCTGATGGGTTGTGACTTTTTCGAAAGGTTGTGACATTTACGAAAGATTGTGTCTTTTCTAAAGGGTTGTGACCTCTCTGACAAGACACAATTAGCACATTTTCATACTACCCTTTGTTGCTACTAGCGGCGAGACTACATGCTTCAATTTCATAAGTGGGTGAAGGAAGAATACATGAGCTTCAAGCAAAGAAGGCGGGGACCTCGGGTATAATTAGAGGGGAGTTCTCTCGTTTTTCTGCATTGAATTTCCTCCTTATGCATACATTTTCTTGCAAATAAAAGTAGAGTCTTTGTGTGATTTTGTTGTTGCCTTTTGAGTTTGCTAAAGTTATTAAATGCTGAGGTATCACTACTTCTTTAATAGTTTATCAGTTTTATTTTGGGAGAAAATAATCCACAACCTCGGATACAGTGAGGGAACTAAATTCCTTAAGGACACATAGTAAGTTTTGTGGACTCGGATAATTTATTTCTTTTCAACTTTATTATTTTGATTTACTATTCTAAATACAGGAGTTAACATCTTCTTAGGTTCAAAATACTACCGAGTATAGGAAGTTCTTACTATGTTCCAACAACTCGGTGTGTCTTGGCTCCAATGTCATCCTCTTCACATATTTTTTCCAAACCGAAATCTAATCTTTGGATTCATGTCCTTGTCTAGCATAATGTTGTTAAATTTCAGGTAGGGATGACAATGAGGCGGGTCAGAGCGGTTGCGGGGCGGGTCAGAGCTTCAACCCATAAAAATTCAATCCGCCCCGCTCCACCCCGCACCGCATAGTAAAAAAATTTAATTTCTACCCTCCCCGCACCAACCCGCATAAACCCGCCTCACATAAAAAAAAATTATTTTCAGCATAAATTTATTCATTTTAATCAGTATATGATTTACTAATTATCGGCTATTACAAAATTAAAATTTGATTAAACAAAAATTTAGTACCTGAAAAGTTGTAAATTAAGTTTTTAACAACATTTCAAACATATCCGAAAGAAATTAACAATATTGTATTATTAAAGTTATGATGAAATCATGCATTAATATTCTTCAAAGATTAAAGCTTTTATATAAACTTGACGAATAAATCTCTAAACCCACACCATTTATTATTTAGTTAAGTCACACCAAATTGTGAATCAAAAAAACTTTATTTTTATGCATTATTTTGAGCCATCTCAAAACAATTTTGCTTTGTTATTTAATTTATAAATAATATTTTCATAAGAATACAATTTTAGTTCTGGATTACATTGGTCATTTTGAAACATAAATTTTTAGATTTTAAATTTAAGATAGTCAGTTGTAATTTTCTTATTTAATCTAAAAAAAAATGGAATAGAAATATTAAGGGGAGATCTTAATTTTTTGGTATAAAAAAGAAAGTTTTGCTTAATATGTTTAATATTAAATTTGCATGCTAAATGTGTAAAGTTTAGCCTTCAGTTGTAGGCTAATAATATATGGGAAAATTACGTGTATAAGCAAACATATACTAGTTAATTAGTTAATATAACTATGGTTTGGCTTAATTACAATTCACGACCTACTTTTAGTTATAATTACGTGGCTCAGTTTTTTAGTTTTGTATAATTCGCACGTTTGTATAATTCGGAATTTGTATAACTTTTGTATAATTTGGAATTTGTATAATATAATTTGTATAACTGTTTACACTTCTGATGTTTGTAATTGTATATGTTATTTCGAGTTTATACAAACCGAAATCTGATCTTTATATTCATGTCCTTGTCTAGCATAATGTTGTTAACTTTCAGGCCTCTGTGAATTATTCTCAATTGTGAATCTTGATGCAGATACACAAGTCTTTTAGTTATACTATTGATAATATTAAATGGCTTAGGTCAGTCTAGTACCTTACTTTGTGTGTCATCTGCCAAAATTTTGTTTGGTCCTAAACAGACTATTTGGAAAGTAGAATTATAGGCATTAGTTCAGTGTGACATAATTAGTATATAATTTGCAGATTATTGGATGAAGAGTAGTACCAAAGGTTGATCCAATTATGCTATCCTAAGTATGATTAACCAGGAAAAAGTAAAAGCAATTTTAACCTGGAAATAGACAATTTTAATCATTTCTCCAAAACATAACACAATCTGGATCTTCCTTAGTGCTCTTATTCCTTAGGTAATTCTCCTTGCATCAAATATTGCTCGTTCTAATGGAACTAATACCCCATAACGATGGCTGAACGGATTTTCTACCCTTAGAAAACCATCCACAAGTGCATCTTTATGTGGTGAGGTGAAACTATAGATCAAGTGGTCTTTCTATATTCCTCTCAAGGTTTTTGATTTGAACACCATCCGCATTATATTAAAAAAGATAACATTGCAACTCTCTGTCGGCACATAAGGTGTTAGAATCATGATGTCTCTATACGTAGTCAATTCCTAATTAGTTCTGGCCAAGCACTCTTTAATCCATTTAAATGTCAAACATCGCATGAACAGTATATCTATTTCTATTCACGTCAATTTGATTTGCAGGTATCAAGCAGATTGGAATGTTCACTTTCACAGGACTTAACAAAGAACAAGTCGCCTTCATGACCACATCTACATGACATCAGATGGGTAATATGTTTTTTCTATGTCACAAAGTTCTGTTCGTGTCATATAAGACAATATTATGTCTCCCCATCAACTGATATGTGATTTTATTAGCTAGTTAAGTGACTGTGACTATCTTGGAAGGAAGGTAAAACAGTAAGTGGGAAGGGAGACATGTTAAAATCTTATCAGTCATCACTTACTTCTTTTTGTAGTTACTTTCTACCTTAGCTTTCAGGAACACTAAGAAAAGATATGATGGTATTAATGAACATTTCTAGAGCGTGATTCTTACTAGTTGGTATATAATTGTGGTAACCTCTATGAAGCTTGACTATCAGATTTGCCTTTGACATGAATCACATCACATGTCTATATTTGCAGACGCATTAGCATGCATGGCAGGTCTAAGCTCCAGGACAGTTCCACACCTGACAGATGCCATCCATGCTGCTGTTACTCGGGCTCGTTGAGTTTATTACTGGCTACTTCTGTTTTGCATCATGTTCTCTGTGAGGTTGTTAGCTGCTATCGTTTTGGTTGGCTGAGTATTTCCTGCTCAAGTTAAAACTCGATTGCAATTCCCCCTCCTTGTTATAATAAACCTGTATCTGTAATGAGTAGAATAAACAGATTTTGCTTAATGTAGCAAAACCTATTTTCGTAACCTCTTTAGTCTTAGTTGCTAAATAGTGGCATACCTTCAATTGTTACTACCGTTTTAAATTAGGTTATAACCAATTTTACACGCAGATAAAGCTTGCAAGGTTGATCCAATTATGCTATCCTAATTATCATATTATAAACCTAGAAATTGGTACTGGTTATACTCAACGTCATCTTGTCTTTCAGCATTCAATAAGAAAACAATACAAAATATTGAACACCAAACTAGGAAGCAGCATTGACTAAGAAATACAGGCAAATTGTAATCAGCTTCCCTGGAATGAATTTTTCACATGGTCTATTTGATTTAAAACCTGGCAATATATGCATCATGCATTTGAGTCTTTCACATATATGTCATAGTTTGAACTTCATTTGCATCAAAAAAATATTAACCTATATAACTAGGAACAGCCAAAAACTTTTTCATATCTATCGGGGGGAGCATGACCCAAACTGGTTGACAAGGGCAAACTTCCCATTGAGAATCCCATGGGCATTCTCTAATGCGCTGCCAGATGGTAAAATAATCATCATCTTCCATTTCATCAGCAGCTTGATCAAGCAAATCTTCATCAGCCTCATATTCAGCAGCCTGAGCAGGAACATCTTCATCAGCCTCATCAGGTACCTTTTCATCAGCTTCATCAGGCACCTCTTCATCAGACGCCTCTTCATCAGCCTCATCAGGCGCCTCTTCATCAGCCCCATCAGGTGCCTTTTCATCAGCTTCATCAGGCGCCTCTTCATCAGCCTCATCAGGCGCCTCTTCATCAGCCTCATCAGGTGCCTTTTCATCAGTTTCATCAGGCGCCTCTTCATCAGCTTCATCAGACGCCTCTTCATCAGCCTCATCAGGCGCCTCTCCATCAGATTCATAGTCGTCCTCTTCATAATCATGATGTAATTCGGTGGTACCCCTAAGACAATCTGCACCTACATGGGTGGATAGACATACTGTATGTTCTTCCTGAAGTGTACACCCTCCCCCATTAGGTGCCAGGTAGAGTTGCAGGTTAGGCAGGTGAATATAAGTCACTTTCTGCATGTCAAGGTTAACCCCTTCACCGTACACTTCGAAAACCGTGAACTGCATCTCAGGAGGAAATACTATCAGTAGAGGCGTATTGACAGGAGATAATACCATACTGGTGAACCAAGTTTCCTGCAACTCTAAGGCCTTTATTGTTAGATCAGTGGTTCGTGGAATAACTTTTCCACCTACACAATCCAATCTCATTGAGCTCAAATTAGAAACAACCACATACAGTTGATTCTTACACAAGAGAGCATTTTTAATATTTCCCTTCAATTCAGTCAGAAACTTCTGATGGTGAACTACTATATCAAAGCCTTGAATCTGAAAGATATGAATTACGGTCTCTCCCTCCGACATTTCCAATAGCAAAATAATTTCCATGCCATCGCATACCCCGATAAAGTTCTTATTTGGAGTTAATCCTGGATAAACCATCAATGTTTGCCATTTACTGCCCGACATCTCATAGAGATGAAATGATTGTTTAGCATAATTCACCAGGATAAGCCACCCGTTCGGGAATGATCCAATTAGCTTGAAACCTCTGAGATCATGTTCGATCTCATAGGTTGCTAATTCTTGGTAATCATCAAATGTTAATTCTTTGAGCTCTTTTAGTTCTTCAAACATCTCCTCACATGTGGCTGATTCTCTAAGCTCAGTTATTGTCTTTTGTTTGATATTTGCTAATGCTTTATACTGTTCAGGGTCAAATAGCTGGCAGGTGTTTCTGTTGGGATGAACAAGTAAAAGGTTCGGAGTCCAAGAGGGAGGTATACGATCTACAAAGAACTTCTTCTTGATGTTTTCCCAGCGGATAAGTGGAGGACTAAGGAAAAAACCATCCCCTGCTTCAGCCTGCAGAATAGATAGGAAGTATAACTACTTAGAATGTTGTTTATATGGTGAAGTTTCAAAGTTTGTGAATCGAAACAGAGACATTGAAGGGTGGTGTACGTGAACATGATGGTTTATATAGTACTCCTTTTGTTTCCGAAGATATAGTACGTCTACTATATATGTGAACAATCCAACTAATTATTTGCAATAACATACAATAAAGAAACTATAGGCCTTGGATTTTAATACTAACTTCAACTCTACTAAAAGGGTATCCGGATTTCAAATTCGGTCTTTCCTCTGGAAAAGACACAGGTAACTGCCATGCGTATTTAAATTAGAATTCTGTAACACTTTTAAGGTTAGAAATTTACAATAGTTTATTTAGTCACGGTGATAATTTAGCTATTATTGTACGACACACCCAACTTTAAGCCACAAGTTAGAGAATAAAAAGTTTAAAGTTGAAACACTATAGTCTACTAAGGGTGAAAGTTAGAAGGATCTCTCTTAGCTTTCTAAAAGAAATGGAGCTTTTTTAATTACTTTCATCATATAATCCCTATAACTAGTAGGAAGATGCAATAAATCAGACAAATCAATTGACGATCTTGTCAAATCCTGGATGATGCCATTATTAAGTGTAAGTAAAGCATATAAAGGAGATGTTTCATTTCTTCTGACTAAGATCAGAGGTGAACCTGAGTAGACACACAGAGAGTATCAGGAAGTTGTGTCTTTCCAGATCTGAACAAATTGTTCATTCAGTAGAGTTAGATGAAATTTTCTAATAATGCTTCTACCGTAAAGCTAAAGCAATAATCAATACTTGACTGTTACCTAACTTCACCAAAAGGTTTAGTGATTGCTGAAGTATCTTTTTTCCCTCCTTCAAAAGTTCACACAGAAGAAAGAACAGTCAGAATCAGGAGTGATTTTTTTTAAGGAAAAAACATTGAGGATTGCATATGGGAACAAAAAGTTTACCTCCCAAGACATCATCCAATTATTCGCTTCCAGTTGTGTTTCCAACAACTGCCTCCCTCTGTAACATACATGTAGTATCCAAATAGGACAGACTCATTATGAAATGTCACACAAGCAAACGAATGAAAGAGTGGATGGACAAGGAAAACAAAAATAGTGATTTTATTTCTCACCACATTGACCCTATTTAATTATTGAGTGACTTCAGTGGATTACTAATTATAATAGAATCAGTCCAACAAACTTTAGTAAGTTCATGTGTGCATAAAATAGAAAGAGGAAAGAAAGCGTATACTTTGAGTAGAAGAGCATCTATCAGGTTCAGTAATATACCCTAAGTTATGAAAAGAGAAAATGAGTAGCAGCAGAAACATATGGTGTATCATCAACATGAGTATGACTATCAGAATTAAAGAGTGAAGTTTTGTAACGATGATACTTATCAGAAGAACAAAGATTGAAGACGTAGAACTTTATGCATAACAACATGAGTTCTTTTTTTTCCTTTCACCCTCTTTATATGCATCATCAAGCCACTGCAGGTGTAGATACCTGCCTCTTGAAACTTCTTCACATCCCCAACATTGATTCCATGAGAGATCACTGAATAAATGATTCACCATTTTGAACAAATTTCGAATTCAACATTCAATTAGTTTTGGAAGTTTATCAGAATCTTACATGAATTTATATTTGATATTAAAAGCACACACTATAACATCATCCTATACCTTAAAGTAGACAGACATCAGGAGGAACATAATACTACAAATTTTATTTGAACTCTACTAAAATACATTCACAACATCTTAAAATTAAAGGATTATGATACATATGATCAGTAATGAAAATCTCACAAGAAGAAGAGAAAACCGAAACTGTGCAAATTATGCTATAAAGATGAGATCAAAATAGAGAGACACACTAGGCGCTGATGAAAAATAGGATAACGACTAGATAAAATAATGAGCATAAAAACAGTTAAAATATATGGACATTGAGCCATAACTATGAGAAACGCAGAACACAATCTATTATCTTAAATTAATGTGAGCTTCCTTTGATATTTATGTTATTCAGAAATTTTATCTCCAAACCACCGCTAAATATTTTGTGACGCATATGAAAATCATATATCTCCACTATAGAAGTAAGTAGAGGAAACTAGAAACCCTAACATTCTCCACTAAGATAAGGTCAACAAACACACACTAGCATTGATTGAATTTTTGAACAAATGGCTTGAATTATGAGGAAACAGAGACTATATTCACAAAACGAAAGCGAAGCTAAAAAAAAGTCGAATTTAAAAGAAAATTTCTTACGTTTATCACTAGATTCGAACCAGCCTTCTTCACATCCAACGAGCTGCAACAGTTTTTCAGATCTGAAATCCATCAACACATCAGAATATACATTACAATCAGAAAAATAAGAAATTCATAGAAGTCAATCAGAAACAGGAATTGAAAATTACTTGAATTCTGCCATTTTCATTTTCAGTATGGAGAGAGATTGAGACGATAGCTATCAAAATTCGCTCAAATGAAGAGGATGGTGGTGTTTCGCGTGCTTTTTGAAATATCAAGTTTGTTACTCCTTTATAAGAAAGCGGAACCCGGGAAGTTGTATTAGTTGAAATTTAACTGTGTTTTGAGTTCCGATTTGCAGTTTATCACTTTTTTTAAAAGATAAAAAAAACATATCCCTCATTATATAGAGCTACTATATGTTTCTACTATTACAAAAATGACTCACATATCGTTATCGCTACCAAAGTTAAAAAATTAATTTTAAATTAACTTTTTAGAAAATCGTGTATTTAATATTTTGCACATATAAATTATTTTTTGACTTCTTTAATTACCATTATTTGAGTTTTTATTCTTTTGTTCATTCTTTAGTGTAAAAATAAGATAAATTAAAAGAAAAAGTGTGAACGGAAAAAGATTTAAAAGTTTTTAAAATATATTTTTTTGCAACTATATTGTAATTTTAGTTTTTATATCTGTAAAAATAATAATTTGGAGCATCTATAATAAATTTTAGAAGAAAATAAGTGAAAAAATAAAGTTAAACATCAAAATAATAAACTCAAATTAATCGATGAATAAAAATAATCAAAAGAAAAAAAAACATGTAAGAATGATCAAATATACGCTTACATGAAATTTTTTTAAAATAAAATTAAACAAAAAATATTTTTTCATCTTTGTTAGAGAAAAAAGATATATGTGAGTCAGTTGTGTAATCATGGGGATATATATGAGTTATTGTCATAAATCATAACGAGGAGTATATCAAGTCTAAATAGTAAAACAGAGGGGTATATCAGACCATTTTGATTTCTTCATTATGTTTTAATAACTAGTTAACAAAATGTTATAATAAACTTAATGATTATACCTATCTATTCTATATGTCTATATTATTATAAAACATGAATATAAATGTCCGCTGAACAATTTTTTTATTCAAATACTAAAGGATCTTTATACCTTATTAATTATACGGAGAAGGGCCTAAAATGTCTCTCAATTATTTGAATTGATATAAAATTATCATTCATCCATCTTTTGGTCCCTAAATACCCTTGAAGTCAACCTTTTAGCCCAAATATACCCTTGATGTTACCAATGAGCTCATATTTGCCCTTATTTTTAACAAAGCCCCCTAAATAAAAATTATTAAATATTTATTATTATGTTACCTAATCTAACTTATCCAAATTTAAACTCGTCGCAAATAAATAATAAAAACCACATAATTCATGTTTTGACCTGATATGCTTGAATATAATATCAAAAAAATTATTAATTTCATGATATGTTACAATTGAGTTATTTTAAATTAACCCTCAATTTATTATAACTCAACTCATAACTAGGGATTCAACTAAAATTCATACTCACCCCATATGATTTTTCATCTAAAAAAGTTATCTTTTTTTATTTATATAAATTATCTAGCAATTATCCAATTGTTTTTTTTATCATTCTCTCCTTTTATTTTATTTTTTAATCTCTTGTTTTTAATCAGGATATTAGGGACCCTAACTTGAAATGAACCTACACGTTCATATTCTTTTAGTTTGTATTAAAAAACAAGGACGATGAAAGAATTAAATATCAAAGAAGAAATAAAATAGAAATACTTATCTCTTTTTCCTCCTATTTTTAGTTTCATAAAAAAAAATTCAATAAAAGGAAGATTCATCCGACAGTAAATTTATCATTGAATAAAAAAAATCAAAAAAAATTAAGTCCTTAAATATGTTTATTAAAATTATATGTATTAACATAAAAAATTATTTGTAATGTAATTTTATCATTTTTTTTATTTCTATAGTTCGTTTTTTATTTCTTGTATCATAATTAATTTTTTAAATACATATATTTTTCATAACTGTGCGAAGTGCGGCCAAATTCCCTATTGAGAATATATACCTGAATAGGCATCTATATATCGTACTAAAATTCTTCATGCTAAAAGTAAATGATAACATGCAGTTTTTGTTAAAGAATCCAATCTAAAAAATGATAAAAACAAATGAAGAATATATTGATGTTGTGAACTTTTGAGGCACTACACGTTCTTATATACTGATACGGAGTCAGGTAACACTACAAAAAAATCTCAAATTGCCAACAAATTTTACTAATAACTTAAGTTGGTTAGTATTCTACTAACAAATTACCAACATATTTCTAACTGAATTATATTTTAAAACTTAACAACGAAATTCTAACAGATTACCAACCAAAATCTTACTAAGTATTCTAGTTGGTAAATACGGCGGAAAAAAATGGCGCCAAATTTAGCAACATTTTATCAATGGATTACCAACTGAAATATTACTAGCTCACACCTTTTGTTGGTAATATTACCAACGAAGTATATATCGGTTGGTAAATATGACAAAAAATTGTTTATATAATTTATTAACATATTACCAATGAATTACTAACCAAACATTAACCTACGACAAGATTGTGTTGCTAAATTTAACAACAAAATATAAATGTGTTGGTAAATTAGTAACGAAATGTAATTTGTTGGTAAACTTGCCAACCAATATCCAATTAGTTGGAAATTTTGCCGACGAATAAAGATTGTAGTTAGTAAATTACTAACATCATTAAAATAGTTGGTAATATACCAACCGATCATTAATCCATTGGTAAAATTTACCGACATATTAATTATTAGTTGGTAATATTACATATGAATGTTGATTTGAATAGTAACTATTACCAACTGTGATAAAATTTATTGGTAAATTATTAATTACTAACTTATATTTGAATAGTTGGTAAATTTACCAATTAAAGTTAAATTTTCTGGTAAATCATCGTCTGGTGTTGAGGCTTTCATATTTAATTTGTGTCGTTAGGCGTTTTAACTTTTAAATTTTAGCCAAAACTTGACTTTGGTCAATACTTTTGGTAAACATACTCAGATTAGAACTTTGTCAGTGTCATTAGCTTCAAAAAGTCATTTTTAGCTAGCATGAAGGTTGGTTCAAATTTTGAGGCTTCCGTTTTTAGTTTGTGCCGTTAGGTGTTTTAAATCTTATGTTTTGGCCAAAATGTAACTTTGGTCAATATTTTTGTGAATGTGCTCAGATGAGAATTCTGTCAGCGTAATTAACTCCAAAGGTCATTTTTTATCTAATAGGATGGTTGGTTTGGGTATTGAGGCTTTCATTTTTAGTGTGTGCGTTAGGTGTTTTAACTTTTAAATTTTGGCCAAAATTTAATTTCGGTCCACCACAACAAAAACAACTTTTAGCGGCAATAAATAGACACATTAATTAAGAGTGTTAAAGTATTTACCGGCATTAATTAAGTGCCATTATATCCAATGTCGCTAAAGCCTTTAGGGACATATACGAAGAGTGCTAATTGCCGCTAAAAATACATATTTAGCGGCAATTGCTAATTAATTACCGGTAAAGATCATTTTTGATGTAGGGGTCAATATATTTGATAAACATGCTCAGATGAGAATTTCGTCAGTGCAGTTAGATGCGTAAGGTCATTTTGATGTAATAAAATAGAGGGTTCGGATTTTGAGGCTTCCATTTTTAGTTTGTGCCGTTAGGCATTTTAACATTTAAGTTTTGGCCAAAATTTGACTTTAGTCAATATTTTTGGTAATCATGCTCGAATTGAAATTTTGTCACCACAATTAGCCATATAAGTTAAGTTTTGGTCTAATAGGACGGTTGGTTCGGGTTTTGAGACTTTTATTTTCAGTTTGTGTCGTTAAGCGTTTTAACTTTTAACCTAAAATTTGAATTTGGTCAATTTTATTGGGAAACATGCTCAAATTTGAATGTCGTCAGCGCGGTTAGCTCTGGAAGGTCATTTTTCGTCTAATAGGATGGTTGGTTTGGATTTTGAGGTTTTCATATTCAGTTTGTGCCGTTAGGCGTTTTAACTTTTGGCCAAAATTTGACTTTGCTTAACATTTTTGTAAACGTGCTCTGATGAGAATTTCGTCAGCGCGATTAGCTTCGAAAGGTCATTTTTTAATCTAATAGGATGGTGGTTCAGGTTTTGAGGCTTCCATTTTAGGTTTGTGCTGTTAGGCGTTTTAACTTTTAAGTTTTGGCCAAAATTTAGATTTGTTCAATATTTTTGGTAAACGTGCTCAAATTAAAATTTCATCAGCGCGGTTAGCTTCGGAAGGTCAATTTTGGTCTATTTGGATGGTTGGTTTGGGTTTTGAGGCTTTTATTTTCTTATTGTGCCTTTAGGCATTTTAACTTTTAACTTTTGGCAAAAAATTGAATTTGATCAATATTTTTGGGAAACATGCTCAAATTGGAATTTCATCAGTGCGGTTAGCTCTGGAAGATCATTTTTGGTCTAATAGGATTGTTTGTTTGGATTTTGAGGTTTTCATTTCCAGTTTGTGTCGTTAGGCGTTTTAACTTTTATGTTTTGGCCAAAATTTGATATTCCTTCACATTTTTTGCAAACGTGCTTAAATAAGAATTCCATCAGCGTGGTTAGCTTCGAAAGGTCATTTTTTATTTGATAGGATGGTTGGTTCGGGTTTTGAGGGTTTTATTTTCAGTTTGTGCCATTAGGCGTTTTAAATAGCTTTTGGCAAAAATCTGAATTTGGTAAATATTTTTGGGAAACATGCTCAACTTGGAATTTTGTTAGCACGGTTAGCTTTGGAAGGTCATTTTTGGTCTAATAGGATTGTTTGTTCGGGTTTTGAGATTTTCATTTTCAGTTTGTGCCGTTATGTGTTTTAGCTTTTAAGTTTTGGCCAAAATTTGACTTTGCTTAACATTTTTTGTAAACGTGCTCTGATGAGAATTCCGTCAGCACGATTAGATTCGGAAGGTCAATTTTTAATCTAATAGAATGGTGGTTCAGGTTTTGAGGCTTCCATTTTAAGTTTGTGCTGTTAGGCGTTTTAACTTCCAAGTTTTGGCCAAAATTTAGATTTGGTCAATATTTTTGATAAACGTGCTCAGATTAACATTTCATCAGCACATTTAGTTTCAGAAGGTCATTTTTGGTTTAGTAGGATGGTTGGTTTGATTTTTGAGGTTTTCATATTCAATTTGTGCCGTTAGGCGTTTTAACTTTTAACTTTTGGCCAAATTTTGACTTTGCTTAACATTTTTTGTAAACGTGCTCTGATGAGAATTCCGTCAGCGCGGTTAGTTTTGGAAGGTCATTTTTTTGTCTAATAGGATGGTTGGTTTAGGTTTTGAGGCTTTCATTTTCAGTTTGTGCTGTCAAACGTTTTAACTTTTAACTTTTGACCAAAATGTAGATTTGGTCAATATTTTTGGTAAATGTGATCAGATTAAAATTTCATCAGCGCAATTAGCTTCAGAAGGTCATTTTTGGTCTATTAGGATGTTTGGTTCGAAATTTGAGGCTTTTATTTTCAATTGTGCTGTTAGACGTTATAACTTTTAAGTTATGGTTAAAATCCAAATTTGTTCAATATTTTTGGGAAACATGCTCAAATTGGATTTTCGTCGCTGCAGTTAGCTCTACAAAGTAATTTTTGGTCCACTAGGATGGTTTGTTCGGGTTACGAGGTTTTCATTTTCAGATTGTGCCGTTAGGCGTTTTAACTTTTAACTTTTAGCCAAAATTTGACTTTCCTTAACATTTTTTGTAAACGTGCTCAGATGGGAATTCTGTCAGCGCGGTTAGTTTCAAAAGGTTAGCTTTATCTAATAGGATGGTTGGTTTAGGTTTTGAGGCTTCCGTTTTCAATTTGTCCTGTTAGGCGTTTTAAATTTTAATTTTTGACCAAATTTAGATTTGGTTAATATTTTTGGTAAACGTGCTCAGATTAACATTTCATCAGCGCAGTTAGTTTCGGAAGGTCATTTTTGGTCTAGTAGGATAATTGGTTCGGGTTTCGAGGGTTTCATATTTAGTTTGTGTCATTAGGCGTTTTAACTATTAACTTTTGGCCAAATATTGACTTTGCTTAACTTTTTTTGTAAACGTGCTCAGATGAGAATTTCGTCAGCACGGTTAGTTTCGGAAGGTCATTTTTTTATCTAACAGGATGGTTGGTTTAGGTTTGAGGCTTCTATTTTAATTTTGTCCTGTTTGGCGTTTTAACTTTTAACTTTTGGCCAAAATTTAGATTTGGTCAATGGTTTTGGTAAACGTGCTCAGATTAACATTTCATCAGCGAAGTTAGCTTCGGAAGGTTATTTTTGGTCTAGTAGGATGATTGGTTGGGTTTCAAGGTTTTCATATTCAGTTTGTGCTGTTATGCGTTTTAACTTTTAACTTTTGGCTAAATTTTGACTTTGCTTAACTTTTTTTGTAAACACGCCCATATGAGAATTTCGCCAGCACGATTAGTTTCGAAAGGTCATTTTTTATCTTATGGGATGGTTGGTTTAGGTTTTGAGGCTTCCATTTTCAGTTTGTGTTGTCAGGTGTTTTAAAACTTTTAACTTTTGACCAAAATGTAGATTTGGTCAATATTTTTGGTAAATGTGATCAGATTAAAATTTCATCAATGCAGTTAGCTTCAGAAGGTCATTTTTTGTCTATTAGGATGGTTGGTTCGGAATTTGAGGCTTTTATTGTTAGTTTGTGTTGTTAGGCATTTTAACTTTTAAGTTATGGTTAAAATATGTATTTGTTCAATATTTTTGGGAAACATGCTCAAATTGGAATTTCGTCAGCGCAGTTAGCTCTGGAAGGTCATTTTTGGTCTAATAGGATGGTTTGTTCGGGTTTCAAGGTTTTCATTTTCAGTTTGTGCCGTTAGGCGTTTTAACTTTTAACTTTTGGCCAAATTTTGAAATTGCCTAACATTTTTTGCAAACTTGCTCAGATTAGAATTCTGTCAACGCGATTAGCTTCAAAAGATCATGTTTTTAACTAATAGGATGATTGGTTCGAAATTTGAGGCTTTTATTTTATGTTTGTGCTGCTAGGCATTTTAACTTTTAAGTTTTGGTTAAAATATGAATTTGGTCAATATTTTGGGGAAACTTGCTCAAATTGGAATTTCGTCAGCGCGGTTAGCTTTGGAAGGTCATTTTTGGTCTAATAGGATGATTTGTTCGGGTTTTGAGGTATTCATTTTTAGTTTGTGCCGTTAGGCGTTTTAACTTTTAACTTTTGGCCAAATTTTAAAATTGCCTAACATTTTTTGCAAACTTGCTCAGATGAGAATTCCGTCAACACGGTTAGCTTCGGAAGGTCATTTTTTTTAACTAATAGGATGATTGATTTAGGTTTTGAGGCTTCAATTTTCAGTTTGTGTTGTTAGGCATTTTAACTTTTAACATTTGACCAAAATGTAGATTTGGTCAATATTTTTGGTAAATGTGATAATTATAAAATTTCATCAGCGTGGTTAGCTTCAGAAGGTCATTTTTGGTCTATTAGGATGGTTGGTTCAGAATTTGAGGCTTTTATTTTCAGTTTGTGTGGTTAGGCGTTTTAACTTTTTAAGTTATGGTTAAAATCTGAATTTGTTCAATATTTTTGGGAAACATGCTCAAATTGGAATTTCGTCATCGCGGTTAGCTCTGGAAGGTCATTTTTGGTCCACTAGGATGGTTTGTTCGGGTTACGAGGTTTTCATTTTTCAGATTGTGACGTTAGGCGTTTTAACTTTTAGCCAAAAATTGACTTTCCTTAACATTTTTTGTAAACGTGCTCAGATGAGAATTCTGTTAGTGCAGTTAACTTCAGAAGGTCATTTTTATTAAAAAGGAAGGTTGGTTTAGGTTTTGAGGCTTCTATTTTCAGTTTGTACTGTTAGATGTTTTAACTTTTTAGTTTTGGCTAAAATTATGATTTGGTCAATTTTTTTGGTAAACGTGCTCAGATTAAAATTTAATCAGCGTGGTTAGCCTCAGAAGGTCATTTTTGGTCTAGTAGGATGGTTGGTTCGGAATTTGATGCTTCTATTTTCAGTTTGTGCTATTAGACGTTTTAACTTTTAAGTTTTGGTTAAAATTTTAATTTGGTCAACATTTTTGCGAAACATGCTCAAATTGGAATTTCATCAGCGCGGGTAGCTCTGGAAGGTCATTTTAGATCTATTAGGATGGTTTGTTCGGGTTTTGAGTTTTCATTGTCAATTTGTGTCATTAGATGTTTTAACTTTTAACTTTTGGCCAAAATTTGGAATTGTCGAACATTTTTTGCAAACTTGCTTAGATGAGAATTCCGTCAACGCGATTAGCTTCAGAAGATCATTTTATCTAATAGGATGGTTGGTTTAGGTTTTGAGGCTTTCATTTTTAGTTTATGCTGTTAGGCGTTTTAACTTTTAAGTTTTTGCAAAAAAATATAGATTTGGTCAATATTTTTGGTAAACGTGCTCAGATTAAAATTTCATCAGTGCGGTTAGTTTCGAAATGTCATTTTTAGTTTAGTAGGATGGTTGGTTCGGGATTTGAGGCCGTTAGGCGTTTTAACTTTTATGTTTTGGCAAAAATATAACTTCGGTCAATATATTTGGTAAACGTGGTCAACTGAGAATTCCGTCATCGCAGTTGTATCCGTAAGGTCATTTTTTGTCTAATAGAATTGTTGGTTTTGGTTTTGAGATTTTCGTTTTCAGTTTGTGCCGGTAGGTGTTTTAACTTTTTGCCAAAATTTGACTTTGGTCAAAAAATTTGATACAAGTGCTCAAATGAGAAATCTGTCAGCGCGGTAAGCTTTGAAATTTCATTTTTTGTCTAATAGGATTGTTGGTTCGGATTTTGAGGCTTTCCTTTTCAGTTTGTGCCGTTAGGCGTATACCTTTTAAGTTTTGCCCAAAATTTGACGTCAACATTTTTTGGTAAACGTGCTTGAATGAGAATTCCGTCAATGCGGTTAGCTCAAAAAGGTCATTTTTTGTCTAATAGTAGAGGACTCTTTCTTTTGATTTAAGTCTACAATTTTGATGAGCGTGTTTATTGAAATATGTATATGACTATTAATATTAATTTAATATCATGTACGAACTGTAAAAAAGAAGAAGCTATAAATCTTTATTAGACTTAATTTGTATTCAGAGAAAAACTCCAATATCAAACTATTAACAATCACTCATTTAGTCAGCACAAAATATCTACAATTCATGTATACACAAATATATTTTATCGAAAAGTTAATTAAATTAGTTTTTATATATATATATATATATGTTGTGTAACGTTTTTACATACTACCCTCTAAACAATTTTCTATTTAGTCAATACGAAAAAAATGACACATTTCTTTATATGAAAAATATTTCAACTTTATCAACATTGTATCCATATTGGATCTCACTCATTCATGTCCAATTAAATTAACTATATCATATAAATTAGGATAAAAAATAGTACGAAATATTTTTTATTTAACTTTTCATCCTTACATTTTTTTTTTAAAATCTACTTAACATATAAATATATAACTTAGTAGATGGCATTTTATTAAATAATATAGAAAGCAAAAAATGTTTAGTTATTTTTTAATTTTTCTTTTTGTCATTATAGACTTGGGCAATTGGAGTGAGCTAGTGTGTATTTTCTTTTTTCCTGAGTTATCAAATAAAAGGATCCCAAATTTAATTTTAAAAAAAAACAAAAAATGTCCAAAAAGAACAACAAATGCAGGCGATATTAACAAGAAACAAAAATCAACTCACTTGATTCTTACTAGATCGAACTGGGTAATCTTCATCAAGAATCTCTAAGCTGCAGTGAACAAGAACAAATTCCATCAAGAATTTCTAAGCTGCAGTGAACAAGAAACAAAAAGCTGAATGAAGAAGAACAAATTTCATCAAGAATTTCTAAGCAAAGCTAGATCGAACTGGGTAATTTTCTTACTGATCTGTTTTCTAAGTTCCACTATAGATCAATGATAGATCTCCTCTCAAGAGTGGAACAAATTCAGCTACAAATTGCCTAAGTTTTCATCTCAAGCTCTAATTCGCTGCAGTGATTTGATATATGGAGTATTTCTTAGAGAAAATCAGGTCTTTAATCTTTCAAGAGTATTACAACTCATGGACTGCATCTCATATCTACAGAAAGACCAACATCGTGTTGCTGGGTATGTCTTCATCCCCATTCACCCCCTTTTGTTCAATTAATCATTGCATGTGTTGCTTGTTTTTGCTGAGGTACTTAGCTTGTTGTAGATTTCAGTACTTGTTCCAATTCCTACATATTATTACATTTTTAGTATTTTAATTTCATCAATTTAAATATTGGGTTTTGTTTTTGACTTTATTTCTGGTGAATAAAAAAGAATCTTAAAAGAATTGTACAAATACTTCAAATAAAAATTGGAAGAATTCATTATATTTGAAATTAAAAAAAAAGTTGAAAAGAAGAGAAAAAAAAGCAAAAACTTTTCCGCTAAACTCCCCACCTCCCTAAATTACAGAGACTTTCGCCACTATTCAGTTTTTTCTCTAATTTCTGCACATTCAGGATCATAACTTTTTCTAAATCATTTTCATTTTCATCTCATTTTAAAGATTGTCTCCGACTACACTCACTCGCAATTCATCTGTGGCTCTTGGATTCTCAGTTTCACTATCCTTTCCGCTAAGTGGTAAGTATTCTTTATCAAGCTTAGTTTCTCCTTTTTGTTTGAGACAAACAGTCAATTGTAGAACTTCTAATGTGCTCTATTTGCTCAATTAATATATAGGATTCATATAGTGAATATATAGACTTGTGTTTTTGAATCCCCTTGATATGTTGATTTCTCTAACATAGTTGTGAATTGGGTTCACTATTCGGTACACTATTTTTTGAGCCCCTGCCAAAAGATAAGTTTATATTTTTATAGATTAAGCCACATCATTCAAAAATTAACAAGGTGATTATGGAATTTACTAAAAGTACTTACTGTTTGAAAGTGCAAACCATTTTTTTAACCTTCTAACAACAACCTGACTATATCTTTTAATCTTTAAAGTGATATTATATTGAGCGGCCAGAAATAAAATTCTAAACGCCACAGTTAGAAACACTTTTGAGCAAAAGCCGAATGTGAAAATATCTTTTTGTCTATTTAGTATATCGTAAGAGTATAAAACTTCTAAATCAACATACTGTATCCAAATATTAGTATTTTTAATGAAGCTTACTCTATCCAGGAGTTGTCTTGCCAATACTAAGAAATAGTGGATTCCTGATTGTTGGCAATTAGAAAAAGAGATGAGAAATCATCTCTCACACTCTCTGTCCCTAACCATCTTTCTTTCCAGAAAGATATATGATCTTCATTCCCCAGCTGGAACTTGGGTTGGAGCTTCCCCCATTGCTTTGAAATGTGTTTCTAGAGACTTGGGCCATGGAGATCTCTATTTCGGCTTGTGCACCAGTTGCTTTCCACCCCATATTTTTCCCAAATTACAACTTTCTATAGTTCAGGATTGTCCATGTATATCCAATGACATTTCATTAGAAAACTCTTGTTGTGCAAGATCAAATCTTTAACCACTAGCCCATTATGTCTCTTAGGTATAATAACCAAATGAAATTTGTTAGTTTCACAGTTACCTTCCCATAAGAAATCTCTTCTTAACCGATCTAGTCTTTCCTGAATCTTTTTTGGTAATGGAATAGGGACATGAGGTAGGTAGGAATGTTGTGCAACACTCTATTAATGAGTGTAAGTTTGTCACCAAAAGAGAGATATTACATTTTCTAGGAGGTCAATTTACTTTCAATTTTTTCACTCCATCACAATCACTCTGGTAGAAGCCCCAAGTGTGTTATAGAAAAACAAATCGCTTTGCAGCACATACTTCTACAAGCTCCTTCAAGTTTGAAACCGCTAGAGAAAAGATTTAAAATTACAGAAGATGTAGAAGAACATAATACTTTTGATTGCCTTCATATTTTGAGTTACATGTTTTATAAAGTTTTGATTATACGAAGCTACTAAAAATGAAGCTTCAGTGAAAACATTTGTCTTGCTGCCTTGATTATAAATTGCACCCTTTTTAACTATTCAAATATTTTATAATTATAATGCTATTTGTTAACTGTTCGGTCCACTATTTTTGTGCCCCTGGTAAAAGATAAGTTTATATTTTTTATAGATTAAGGCACATCATTCAAAACTTAACAAAGTGATTATGGAATTTACTAAAAGTACTTACTGTTTAAAAGTGCAAACCATTTTTTAACCTTCAAACAACAAACTGACTATGTCCTTTAATCTTTAAAGTGATATTATTTGACCGGCCAGAAATAAAATTCTAAACGCCACAGTTAGAAACAATTTTGAGCAAAAGTTGTATGTGAATATTTTTTTGTCGATTTAGTAAATCGTAAGAGTATAAAACTTCTTAATCATGATACTGTATCCAAATATTAGTATTTTTAACGAAGCTTAGTTTATCCTATAGTTGCCTTGCCAATACTAAGAAATAGTGGATTCTTTGATTGTTGGCTGTTAGAAAAAGAGATGAGAATTCATCTCTTGCACTTTTTGTCCCTAACCATCTTTCTTTCCAGAAAGAGATGTGATCTTCATTCCCTAGCTTAAGTGAAGACTTGGGTTGGAGCTTCCACCATTGCTTTGAAATGTGTTTCCAGGAACCTGAGCCATGGAGATCTCTATTTTGGCTTGTGCACCAGTTGCTTTGCACCATATTACAACTTTCTATAGTACAAGATTGTCCATGTTGTATCTCCAATGACATTTCATTAGAAAATTCATGTTGTGCAAGATCAAATCTTTAACCCCTATCCCGCTATGTCTCATTGGTATAATAACCAAATGAAATTTGTTAGTTTCACAGTTACCTTCCCATAAGAAATCTCTTCTTAACAGATCTAGTCTTTCCTGAATGTTTTTTGGTAATGGAAATAGGGACATGAGGTAGGTAGGAAAGTTGTGCAACACTCTATTGATGAGTGTAAGTCTGCCACCAAAAGAGAGATATTACATTTTCTAGGAGGTCAATTTCCTTTCAACTATTTCAATCACAGTATAATTATAATGCCATTTGTTACATGTTTAAAACTACAGAAGATGTAGAAGAACATAATACTTTTCATTGCCTTCATATTTTGAGTTACATGTTTTATGAAGTTTTGATTATACGAAGCTACTAAAAAAAATGAAGCTTCAGTGGAAACATTTGTCTTGCTGCCTTGATTATAAATTGCACCTTTTTTAACTATTCAAAATATTTTATAATTATAATGCCATTTGTTAAAAATTAGTGCATCTGCATATGTTCTCTTATACTGTTTTAACTTGTGATTGCTTTTAAGTTAATTGAGTCAAATATTTTCGTTCCCGTTATTTAGGAATGATATCATATTACTATTTATTTGAATAGGACTTTGTTGGAGTTATTTTAGGAGTAAAGGTTGTTATTTAGTTTATATATATACAACTTGCATAGCCCCCAAGGCCTAGCTCAAGTGGCAAAAGGTGGAGGATTTGTGGCTTAGGTCGCAGGTTCAAGCCCCACACTATGCAAAGCGAAGCCCGGTATTTAAGTGGAGAAGGGGTAGAGGGGCGGGCCCATTATCCACCGAGTTTAGAAGGCTGTGATTGGTCCAAAGGGCGGGTCACAGACGGATTTTCTCGGGTTAATAAAAAAAAATATATATATATACAACCTGCATACCTGCTGTAAAAAATAGAGATTTCCAGTTCAAAGGTAAAACAAATAACATTATTATATATTCCATTTTCTGTTATACTGCAAATTTCTTCTTTTCAATTCTCTGTGTGCTTTTGTTTCACTATTTACCCTTCTCACATTATCATAATAGAAGGTTTATAAGTAAAATGAGTTCAGATCATCAATGGATATACCAAAGATTAACCAAAGGTCTATATGATCCTGAATTCGTAAGGGGTGTACAACTTTTTATTGAGTTTGCTATGAGTCATCCAGAAGGGAGGGACGTTGAGAGACTAAGGTGCCCATGTAACCGAAAGAAATGTCAAAATAGAAACTTTGAAAATGTTCATATTGTCCATGGGCATTTATTAAAAGAAGGTTTTGTACCGGGATATCATGTATGGTACTTGCATGGAGAAAATGAAGTTGTGAGAAGCATAGATCAAGATGAAAGAATACCACGGGATCATACTATGAATAACCTACCCGTGAATGTTGGTGCATTTGATGATCCTACACCTACTACATCATATCATAGAATGGTTCATGAGGCTGCTAGTCCCGCATTTGTTCCAGATGATATGGAAGAATTACCTAATCCTGATGCACAAAGTTTTTATGATTTACTTGATTCTGCAAATCAAGAAGTGTGGCCTGGTTGTGAAACACACTCAAAATTATCAGCTGTTTCTCGTTTGTTGCACATCAAGACTTAGCACCACCTCTCTGATAGATGTTTTGATAAAATTTGTCAGTATATGAGTGAGATGCTTCCGCCTGATAATGTGATGCCAAAAAATTCTATGAAACTAAAAAGTTAATGAGGGGAATGAACATGCCAGTTGAAAAAATTCATACTCGTGTCAATGCCTGCATGATTTACTGGGGAGAGGATAGTGAGCTTGTAAATTGCAAGTTTTGTAGTCATCCCAGGTACAAGCCTACAAGTCAAAGATCTGTTTCAAAGAAAAATCTTGTACCATTTAAACAGATGTATTACTTTCCTCTTACTCCACGGCTGCAACGACTGATCCTATCCCTAAAGATCATCTATTCTATCTATACAAATCTGCCATTGAATCCCTCTAAATCTGCCTTGCTATCCCTCCAAATCAGCTATTTTATCACAATATTTATTCATATGATTCTACAAAAAATGTATATGATCATGCTAATTTATATCACTATATAATTACATTAATATATACAATCATTTATTTGTCTATCATGCTAACAGTGACACCATACAACCTGCCTCCTTGGATGTGTATGAAAGATCCCTATTTATTTTTTGTCAGTTATAGTTCCTTGGCCAAAGAATCCTAAGCAGCAACTAGATGTTTTCTTGCAGCCTTTGATTGCTGAATTGAAGAATCTATGGAATATAGGTGTCAACACATACGATATCTCTAAGAAGCAAAATTTCAAAATGCGAGCTGCTTTGATGTAATCAGTGATTTTCCTGCATATTCAATGTTGTTTGGGTGGAGTACTGCGGGCAGGCTAGCATGTACATATTGTATGCNNNAAATGCGAGCTGCTTTGATGTGGACAATCAGTGACTTTCCTGCATATTCAATGTTGTCTGGGTGGAGTACTGCAGGCAGGCTAGCATGTCCATATTGTATGGAGAATTCTGATGCTTTTACTTTGACAAAAGGTGGTAAGCAGTCCTGGTTTGACAACCATCGTAAGTTTCTGCCACTGAATCATCCATATAGAAAGGATAAGCTCATTTAGAAAGAATAGAGTAGTAACCATGCAGCCTACCCCATTCCGGTCAGGTGAAGATGTCTTATAAGAGATAGAAGAACTGGGACTTAAAAAGGTAACAGAACTTGGGGCTAATATTATTAATCGTCGGATTAGTAGGTTTTTCTGGTTTGGAAGAAGAGAAGCATATTCTGGGATTTGCCATATTGGAGTACCAATCTCATTCGGCATAATCTAGATGTGATGCACATTGAGAAGAACTTCTTTGAGAATGTGTTCAACACAGTGCTGGATGTAGATGGTAAAACAAAAGATAACCCAAAATCTTGAGAATAGTTGAAAGAGTTCTGTCGACAACCTGAATTACATGCTGTTGATGGAAAATACCCGAAAGCTATTTACACACTAAAAGAAGAGTCAAAAAAATTGTTGTGTGAATGGGTGAAAAATCTAAAGTTTCTTGATGAATATGTCTCAAATATGGGAAGGTGTGTGGACATGACAAAACACAAGTTATTTGGTATGAAAAGTCACGATTGTCATGTATTCATGCAAAGATTGGTTCCTATTTGCATTCCGTGAGCTATTACCAAAAAAGGTGTGGGAAGCACTTACTGAGATGAGTCTTTTCTTTAGGGATGTCACTTCTACAGTAATACGTGAAGAGGATATGGTCAGACTTCAACAAGAAATACCTGAAATACTTTGTAAATTAGAGCGTGTATTCCCTCCTAGCTTCTTTGATTCAATGGAGCATCTCCCTGTGCATCTCGCTTATGAAGCAATGCTAGCTGGTTCGGTACAATATCGATGGATGTATCCATTTGAGAGGTAAGATTTCATTTATATATTCAAGTACTTCATTTTTTTGGGCAATTAAACTGATTTTGTTAATCACTAAGTGACAATACAAACTTAGAGAGGAGCCAACCAGCAACCTTCCCTTCTTAGACAACACTTAAATCCAACCAGTAACCTTCCCTTCTTAGACAACACTTAAATAACCTTACAGTCCTTATGACAATCCCTAATCAGTATCTCCAATAGAAAGTCATAACTCAAATTAAATAGGACTTAAAAGCTCAAATAAACTCATGTTACTTCTTAAATAGCTGCATAGGCCAGTCTTCACAACATGTAGTATTATGACATATGAGATTTTTCTAAGGAACATATCCTCCAACACCTCTTAAAGTTTTATAAGTGTATGATATTTTGTCTCCCCCTATGTTCTATTTGAGTATTTAAAATGATAATCTGCCAGAATTTCAACATATGACACATTTTTCTTATCATCCAAAAAGCATATTGGGCACCTCCATGTGATCTGCTAGTCTCCAATATCTTATATAGTATGTATGGACCAAATTGATTCATAGTCTTTCCTTGTTCTAACTCCATAACCACAGCAGTTTGCAAATTGGAGCTTGATTCCAGGCCTTCAAGTTAATGGTCAAGCCTCCTACACCTTTAGGAAGAGTCACTTTGTGTTATGCTACAAGTGTCCTTTTAGAAATATTGGTCAGACGTGTCCACAAATATTTTCTACAAGCAGCTTCGATGAGTTTAATAACCTTTTATGGTAATAAAAATAGATGTGACATGTCTGCTTGGATACCAAACATTATTGCTCTAATTAGTTGAAACCTCCGACATATGATAATTTTCTAGCCATCCAATTAGTGATCTTTGCTGTAATTTTATCTACTTAAGGTTTCCAATGCAAAAACTGTCATCCTTTCAGTAGAGAAAGGAACTCCTAAGTATATAAATGGTAAAGCATCTATTTATAGTACAATGGACTCAATATGTAATTCCTTTTATATGTCCCTAACCACTAAAATAGACTTTGTTATTTAAGTACTTCATTTTCATCATTATGAATGACTAACGCCTTGAGCTTTTGTACTATTTTCAGAAATCTTCAAAAATATAAATATAATGTTCGAAATAAGGCACATGTTGAAGGATGCATATGCAATGCGTATATAGTTGATGACGGTTCATCCTTCTGTTCACACTACTTCGAGCCTCATGTTTACACAAGGCATAGAAAAGTGCCACGAAATGACGATGGTGGTATAGGCGAACAAGATAGATACGATGGTAATCTTTCTATATTCACCTATCCAGGTCGAGGATTTGGGGAACTAAATTGGAGATATCTAACCGAAGAAGAACTTAAAGCAACTCATATTTATATTTTACTAAATTGCAGAGAAGTGCAGCCATATGTGGAATAAGATTTCAAGCTTTTTGTTTACATTTATACATTATAATTATCAAAATACTTACATATTCTTTTTCTTATATGTGATCCAAAGGAAATTTATTGACTCCCTTCATCAAAATTTTCCACGAATTACGGAGCAGGAAGTGGACAAGAAACTTGATGAAGATTTTGCCTCATGGTTCACAAGATATGTGAGCACTTGTACAATATATTTCCATCTGTACTTAGTTCACTTATAAGAAACTCTAATTTTTTTAATTTAATAGGCTCGAGTCCACATAGATAATCAGTTCATCAAGGCGCTTGCAGAAGGTCCATGTCGATCAGCGAAACCATACACTGGTTATAATGTCAACGACTTTAAATTTCACACTAAAGGTCGCAGTTTTTCTGAGCATCTGATAACAGTGGCGTTTGCATAAAAGGAACCAATTATAGTGCAGACGACAATGACTACTGTGGTGTGCTTACTGAAATTCTTGAATTGGAGTACAAGGGCAGTACATCGATCAAAAGAACAGTTTTATTTAAATGTGAATGGTTTGACCTCACACCAAATGCAGGAATGAAGATTCATCCGCAATATAAACTTGTGGATATCAACCATAAAAGGAAATTGAAGAAGTATGAACCATTTGTTTTGGAAATGCAAGTAGCTCAAGTGTATTATGCTTCTTATCTTAGCTTACGACGTGCTAAGAGTGATTGGTGGGCTGTGTGCAAAACAAAAGCTCGGGGTATTGTTGTTATGCCTCCATCATATTTATCGTCTCCTCTAGTAGATGTTGCAGAGCCATTCCAATGTGACGGAGATGGTTTAAGATTTGATGTGGTGTACGACAATGAAAATATTGTCCGAAATGATCCAAATGGAGAATTCATAAATTTAAGAAATGAGAATGATGATTTAGATGATGAGACAGAATTTCATGATGAACCAGACTCAGAATCAGATGATGAAAATGAGAATGAAGAGGCATATTGTGAAAGTGGCAGTGAATAGAGTCAAAGTGCTTAGCTCTAATCTCTTCAAATATAAGAGTTAGAGTGACTGAAACGTAGTATATAAGATGATTTTATTTCAATTAGATTTTATATTTCTTGCTGACAAAGTTCTGAATTTTAAATGTCACCAATTTATATTTCTCTTTTACCAGTATAATTATTTTGTTTTAATTGTTCTCCAGGTTGTTTTGTTTGAGCAACTATCCCTCACTCTCATTTCGTAATATGAAGTAGACCATTCTAGATCTATGTTTTGAATAGTGATGGAATAACTTTATTCCTTGAAGTGTTTATGTTTTTATCTATTGTCTAGGTTAACACTTTTTTTAACTTTTCAGAGGCATCTTGTTCTTGAAGTGATATATCTACTTATTACCTGTTCTTGTTATAATTTGACCAAACTGGCCATGATTCAATTATTAAGTTATTATTTCATCCACATGTAACTTTGAAATTGCAGATATGGCACCAAGGGGGGTGGACGAAGCAGATATTTTGGAGAAAGATCATCAGATCCAGTGACATCTCCTCTAATGTCTAGTTTCACACCTGATCAAGCACCATCATTGCCTGAAGTGCCGACACCAGTTATGCCGGATTCAGTTGTTGTCAACATATCGGCACCATCTTCATCTGTGGGGAATAGAAACACCTAGAAATGACATTGTATCTACAACTTCGTCAAATACAACTGATGATACCTGCACCTGAATTGAAATAGTCCTGGGACAGTAAGTGTACAACATCGTTTCATTTACATTGTTTTGCTTCAGGCAAGAAAATAAGCCATATTGATTTTCTTTCCATACTATTTTTCTATAAATATTTCAAAGTTTTGTTGGTTTTCTTAAATTGCATTGATGGGAATGAATTACAGAATTGAGGTGTTTCTAAAAATTCATTCTTGAAGAAAGTAGCTTGTTAACTGATGTCTACATTTCTCTTATATAAGAAGCAATAGTTGAATGTTGCTACAGAACATGGTAAGGAATCAAAGTTGTAGAATGAATTTCCAGAACTTTTGTTCTTGATCTACATGTTCGAATTACAAAGTTGAATGTGCAGTTCCAAGAACTTTTGCTCTTGATCTACATATTTAGATTGTGTGGTAAAATTTTTGTTTACTTTGCTTTCACAAGTATGTTTCTTCTTTTCCCACTGGATCATATCTTACTACGGGACTAAGAATTGGTAGGAATATGTGAAATTCTCTATAATTTTCTTAAGCTCACTGAATTCTATGTCTGCATTTGAGGTACTCATCTGATGAGTTCAAGAGGCTATTTTCTTGTTATTTGCAGAATATGTTTATTTGAAAACGGAGAACATGAACTTCAGAGTACATGTTAATTTTTTTGAGTGACATTTCAGTTTATGTTTTGCTTGTAGTACTCGTTGCCGTTGGTACTTCTTGTATAAGGAAAATAACACTTCTGAGTTTGAAAATGACATACTTGAGCCTGTTTTTCTAATCGATAATTGTCTTCTATTTTACTCCCACCCTGTAGCTGATTTTCATGTAGACATCAACTACATGGTGCATTTTTTAGAATCTGATTTGATATTAGTGTGTATGGTCAATGGTGTGACATTTCTTTAATCTCAACAGTCCTTATTTCCTCAAGTTTTTCTCATCTTTTGCAGTATATCATTAGAATTCATACTAGAATTTTTTTTACTTGTTCCAGATTAAGCTTAGATATGAATCTACGTACTGAACCCAAGGTTAGTATGGGATCCTCACAGCTAGTCATTTCAAGATACGATAATAGTAGGATTTTATAATTTCTGTCTAATCATGGTCTCGTTGATAATACTTTCATAAATTTCATATTATTCTTCCTTACTTCCTCTACCTCTTCAAGCTCTTATATGTCGCTAAAGACACTGATAATACACTCTTGCAACTGCTTGATGTACATAAATAAAATTGAGTACTGAAATAATTACATGTTATATTTATACAAGTTTGGAGCCAAGTAACGATGTATCTCGGGC
>NW_006239012.1:223037-254419 GCF_000226075.1 Solanum tuberosum | reverse complement strand
AACTTCAGGTTGTCTTGGTGTGCCTTTGAAAATATGTTGATTCCTTTCCATCCAAATATGGTATACACTACCAGCCAAGACAACTCTCTATATATCTGCTTTGTGACTCTTTCCTTTCATTAAATTACTTGCCCAGTCTACTTCATCCTTCCGTCCCATAGGAGCTCTTGTTATGCCCTGCCACTATAACAACTTAGTCCATACGTTGTGGGAGGAAGTACATTGATAAAGCAAGTGCTCTATAGTATCGTTTGTATCTCCGCACATTGGACAACTCATATAATCAACAATGCCCCATCCAAGAAACCTGTATCTGGTGTATAATCGTCCCAGTATAGCCAAGTACATAATGAATGTCCATTTAGGTGGACCACTGATACTGCAGTTAACCTCCTCCATGAGACTTTTTGATAATTTCCTCTAATCGTCACATATAATTTTCTAACAGAGCATTTGGCCTTACTTCCAAGTTTAGCCATGTTCATTCGAGCTTCTTCAATATACTTTCTCTCTTACCAGACTTGTTTCAACACCCATTATACTTGTTTTTGGTACATCTTTTGATACATAATTGTGTCTCCTTCTACTATAATATTCATGTACTAATTATATCCATAAATTCCATTTTACTATCGTTTTATTAATGTATTTGATTCATTAAAAATTTCTATTATATCAATTCATGTGATATTTTTCTTTCCCTTTTAAACAGAAGTGATTCCATTGGAATATGACAACTGAAGGTTCCATAAAGGATCATTTTATGAAAAATAGTTCAATACAATACAAGGGTATGTTATGTGAAGCAAGATCCTCTGAGGAGAAATGAAAAAGTATCCCAAAATCTGTTTGGGAGAGCTGGAAGCCTCACTATGATACTGAGACTTTTAAGGCTAAATCTGCACAATGTTCCAAAAATCGACCAAGTGAGAAATGTGGTGAAGGATCTGCTCCCTCGCGCCATACTGGAGGCTCCCGGACTCACCGACAGCATGCAAGACAACTGGTACAATTATTTTCATTTTGTCAAGTTACAATTCTTTCAACGTAATTCCTCTAGTAATAACTTTGATGGATGTGATTTCAATTTTAGGCGACTGTTCTTGGACGGCCACCTAATCCACACGAACTTTTGAAGAAGACACATACCAAAAGAAACGATGAGTTTGTGGATCTGAAGTCTAAGAGCACATATGCAAGGAACACCAAACATTGCTGATTATCTTTCTTAATTTTTGTTGAGAATTTACTTAGTCGTCATTCATCATGTTTATCCCAAATATTAAATACATGGTTATAATATTTGAAGATTAACAATGGGGGAGGTTAGTGTCATATTAGTGCAGTTGATGTCTCTATATAATTTTCCAGTGTGGATGAAATCTTTAACAGCTAACAAAACATCATTGTGGATCACTGGCCCTGCTTTATAAGTGCAACTGAGACTATCTATAATCTCCTGGTCGGTGACTTCAGTACATAGAGTAGTTTTCTGTTCTAGAGTAAGTGTAGGTCCCCTTCTCATAATCGATATGTCTACTGCTGGTAGCGTAGGAGCTGCAGAACCCATAAGAGTCTTCTAAAATGTAACATTTTCGGTTTGTATGACCTCAAGAGTTGTAAGCTTGGTTCTTGATAGAATAGTTTGCTCTTCTAGAGTAAGTGTAGGTCCCCTTCTCATAATCGATATGTCTACTGCTGGTAGCGTAGGAGCTGCAGAACCCATAAGACTCTTCTAAAATGTAACATTTTTCAGTTTGTATGACCTCAAGAGTTGTACGCTTGGTTCTTGATAGAGTAGTTTGCTGTTCTAGAGTAAGTGTAGGTCCCCTTCTCATAATCGATATGTCTACTGCTGGTAGCGTAGGAGCTGCAGAACCCATAAGACTCTTCTAAAATGTAACATTTTCAGTTTGTATGACCTCAAGAGTTGTAAGCTTAGTTTTTGATAGAGTATTTTGCTGTTCTAGAGTAAGTGTAGGTCCCTTTCTCATAATCAATGTCTACTGCTGGTAGCGTAGGAGCTGCAGAACCCATAAGACTCTTCTAAAATGTAACATTTCCAGTTTGTATAACCTCAAGAGTTGTAAGCTTGGTTCTTGATAGAGTAGTTTGTTGTTCTAGAGTAAGTGTAGGTCCCCTTCTCATAATCGATATGTCTACTGTTGGTAGCGTAGGAGCTGCAGAACCAATAAGACTCTTCTAAAATGTAACATTTTCAGTTTCTATGAACTCAAGAGTTGTAAGCTTGCTTCTCGATAAAGACATAATTTAAGTTATTTGTTTCCTCTAAGCTCTTACCTTCATCACTGCAGATAAATGCTTTGTGTTGGAATCCCAAGCTTAATCCACCTCGCCTTAGACTTTTGATTCAAGTTGCTCTCCTCTATTAAAAACCACTTCTCCAAATTCAACAAGAGCCTTTTATGCAGACACTGCATATCAATTTGTTGCTTTGTATTACTGAAATTCACTACTATGCAGCCTTTTGAGTAGTGGCTTTAGTGCCCTCAGCTTAAGCTAATACATTTTTCATCTTCCCGTGTTCTTTTTGTTGTTTTTGTTCTTCACTAACCATAGGTAAGAATTCTTCATGGTCAGCTAGGACTTTGAAAAATCTGGAAGGAGTTTTTTTTCATCTGAGGTGCTGCATACAACTTAATAATCATGGAAGAGTGATAAGAAATCACTGGCAAGTCGTACTCGACTTGCACATGTCCCCAGGTCATCATCCAGTCAAAATTACCAAGAGCGCTGTCCATCATACTTCATATTTCATCCACCCCTATTTGTTTGTTTGTCCATGTGAATTTCTCCTTTCCATGGTAGTTCGCTGAGGGATTCCCCATTAGTCTGTCATTTTTTAGAGAAATCTTGTATTTCACTCTTGTTGTTTGGAGAGCTTTGAGGGACACATTACCCACAAACAATAGGATTATCAAGATGGGGATTAGCCAATCTTCTAGATGTTGTTGCTCCTCACCTGCTATGGGATGGAACATTTGTTCTGTAATTGTGTGCTTGCCCAGAAATTATGGAAAATCATACGTGGCCTGTTTAGTATTCATTGGTAAACTTATCCTACATAAATTTTTTAGTTAAATGATGAAAAAGCAGGAGCCATAATTCTTTGATTGCCTTGATCTCTAAATTATTCCTATCATTACTACTTGGGAAATTTGGAGAGTAAGATGTGGGATAACGTAGTACTGAGAAGATGTATGTCAAGAAGTTCATAACATGCAACATTTCTTTTGCTCTAAATGAAATAGAAAAATGCAAGTTCTAAAACATCAACTTGGGACACAAGGCCCTGTCGAAGTGGAAGCGATTGCTGAAGAAGATCATGGCCATGGCAATGGTAGAAATAGTAACGATAATCCAAATAGCGTAAATAAATATTGTTCAAATCATAGTTGATTCTTAATAAGTAGCTAAAATTATTGTTTCTGTTGATCTGCTCTTCTCCGAGGACTCTTCGCGTCTTCAAGTAGGAATTCTACAGAGTGATGGCAGAAGAGTCAACAGCATGTGTCTGGCATGGCTAATTGCCCACCAGCAAGTCTCATAGACGACTTCCCTGAGCGAATTTCCCAAAAGAGTCCTTGATAACAATCTTCTTAGGGGTGGTCTATAATAAGAGAGAAACACAGTGAAAAGAAGAGATGCTGGGATTTTCATATGGAGAGGTATTTCTATTGCTTGGTGCTACTGCTGCTCTTATTGGACCTAAAGATCTACCAATCATCGCAACAACAGTAGGCAGATTTGCTGGGCGTTCCATTGGTTATGTTCAATTGGCCCGTGGCCAGTTAGAAAGTGTCAGGCAGCAGTCCCAATCTCGCCAGGTGCATAAGGAACTGCAAGATACCATGGCTCAACTAGAAGCTATACGTCATGAAATTCGAACAATCTCTTTTATGAATCCTGGTCCACTGACATCAAGGCTAGTGGACAACATCAACACTACAGCTAGGGATAACATGACTGCAAATGGACCTCAAAAATCTGATGAAGAGAGTACAATCGTTGAAAATGGACCTAAAAAATCTGATGAAGAGATTACAATAGTTGAAAATAGACCTCAAAAATCTGATAAATAGAGCAAAACAGTAACTAGCACACCTAAGGAGCATAATTAAAGGAACTCAGCTTTATCTGATATGCACAGCCAAGCAGGTGCTTATGCGAGATTGACAGACTTTGAAAACTGTATCTATAGAGAGAGAAGGTCTAAGTGAACTGACCAAAGAGGGGTTACCCGGTACCCTATGCTTCTAGCATATTTGATCTGGCAGTATTGTTGTACTTCCTGTCTCTGCTGAAAGCGCAGGATTGTTGCCAAAACGTGTAACTGGAGCAAAAGGTTCTGACATTGTCTTAGAAGCAATACTGGAGGCAGATGTGGCAAAGAATGCCAAAGAATTTCTCACAGCCACAAAACCAATTAAAAAGTGAATGATGAGGTTTACTTTCCAACTTTAAGACCAATTCTGTAATCTTTATTTATTAAAAGACAGCACATTAGAGGTTTACTAAGTTTCTGGTTCTTCTGAAGCCTATATGTTAGGCTTCCTCCTGTTTAGGCAATGTGAATTACATTGCATCTAAAAAGCATAGATTTGCATAGAATAGCTTAGTTTGGTAGGTTTGTACTTTTGTTTGGTGATCCTCTATATCCTTCCTTTCAAAAGTTCTTAGCATGTTTAGTTGTATGATTTTGAACTATCATAGCTTTACTAACTAATATGAAATGCTATCTTTTCAGTTCTGGAAAAAAAAAACCTTAGTCCCTAAAAGACTATTTTTGTACACTGAATATGAACTACAGGTGCGTATGTCAAAATAAATGTTAATTGCAGCTGTAGAAATGATAAGTGTGGTGGAGGTATTGTCAATGACAAAGATGGTCGACTGATATCATTTGTCTTGTATATTTATAATCGCTAGACATTTTTTCTTAACATAATATACATTTATTTATTTTTCAGGATGCTGTAATGTCTAAGATCACATCTGCATCTCAGCTTGTAGATGAATCTGGCGAGTCTCCGACAGTAGATTTTTCAAAGATTTACATGGATGAAGTGGGTGGGGTTAGGAAGGCATGTATATATGGTCTTGGTTCTCAAGCTGTTTTCTATGAGAACGTTGGCTCATCATCTGCTTCAACTTCTCAACCTCAAGATTGTAGTTTTGATGCTCAAGTGAAGGAATACGTTCAAGAAATGAAGGAGGAGATGAAACATGAGATGAGAGGAGATGAGAGAATAGATACGACATGAATTGCATGAAGAAATGAAAAACGAAATGCAGCTAGAAATGCAAGAGCAAGTTGATAAGACTCTAAGAACGTTTGCCCATCCTCATAGCTGGGCTGCCTAAACCACCCCTGGTACACTGCCCGCTGGTACACCACATTAGCTTAGACATGACCCATCATCAAATAATGATATGAGTCATTTAAAATTTCCAAACTATTGTACACATATCTTTCATTGTTTATGTATTTGGATTTGTTTTGAACTCTTCATCTTAGTTTTTGCATTGTTTTAGTGAAGTTATAATTTATCAAAGGATCACTGAATTTTATTATGTTTTCAGACTTTTTAAGATTCGTAAAAGCTATTGATTAATACAAATATATAAAGTGAAACTTTACTATCGAATTACCATTTAGTTAGTAATATGGCAATATATATACATTACCAATCACTAACCGAATATTGACCATAAATAATATATATTACCAACAAAATCACAATAAGTTAGTAAGCTTCCTAACAAATTACTAATGATCTTTTTGTGTTTTTAAAATACTAACCAATTAGTAACATAAGTTACATGAGTAGATAGTCATTCTTAGTTACAACTTTAAAATTCGTTGGTAATTTACCAACGAAATACCAACACATTTTTTTCTTAACCGAAATTACAAATTGATTACCAATGTATTTTGGTGAATTTACTATTGAGCTTAGCAACCGAGTTGTTATCTGTTATATAATTGCTAACCAAATACTAACAACATTTTATTTTATTTTAGTATATTTGCCAACATATCACTAACATAATTGAATAGTGAAGAACCAAATTTACTAACTCTTTTCTCTTCGTTAGTAAACTTCCCAACAATATGCCAACCGAAAATTGGTTGGCGAATATACCAAAGAAAATTTCAAGGCCACATTTCAACAATTACCAACAAGTCTTTTATGTGTTTACCAACTGATGGACAAAATCCAAGAAGAAAAAATAGTGGATAGAGAGTAGAGGACTAACCTTTTTTCTATTTCAAATGTAATGTGGAATCCAAAATCAAGCCAAAGATATGAGCCCATATATTAAGTAATATAAAATTATTTTAACGAAAATGGCCTAAAATACCCTTAAATTATGAGATTTGGTACAATATAGCCCTTCATCCACCTTATAGGTCTGGACCGTTAGAAATAAGGATATATTTTAACCAAAAAGTTGACGTCAGGGGTATTGGGGAGTCGAAAAGTGGATAGAGGATAGTTTTGTACCAATTCAAATAGTTGAAGGGCAATTTAGACCCTTCTCCGTTAATTATACAATGTCTATAACAATAAGAGTTTAAGTTTTGTGCACCGTCGGTGTATGAAATTTCTACACCATCAGATACTTTTAATGAAATTTAACCATAATAACTTATTTTAATAAAATAACAATAATTATAAAAAAGAAAAAAAAAATATCAACAGTTGAGTCCTACTTGGATTCTAATCATATTTATTTCCATAACTAAATTATTTTCTTTCCAAACTAAAATACAATATTGAGGTTTACCGTATGTTTTCCCAGGATGATGCTTATGTAGTTCTTCAAACCATCAAAACTTGTAAATTTGCTAAGAAATAATTTTTAAAGCATCAGGCGATTTTGAAACTTGACAAGGTTCTTCTACTTAGTGGTATGTCGTTATACAATTAGAAATAGTTCTTTCGATTTAGATTTATTAGTTTTTCTCTATTTTTTAATTCTAATTAGTCCTTTCATAGTTTATTTTGATGTGTTTATGGTGTAAAGACAGTATTAGTATTTGGACATAATCAACAGGTAAGAATGTTGATCAATGAACTGAGTTTGCTAGTGTGTATGATTTTACTACATGGTTGATTTTTTTCTAGTTACCGGATCATCTCTTGTTTGAGTTGGACAAAATAGATTCCTTGTCGGTTCTCTTGGATATGAGATTGTCTCCTATCTTTTGTTTATTTTTACTGTGTGGTTGATCCTCATCAAACAAAAAATATTTTTATTACATACTTTGTAGGTTCTGATTACATCTGGTGCTGAGGTTTCATGGTGAAATCATTGAGCCACCGTTGATGGCTTTGGCTAAGAAATACAATCAGGAGAAGATGATATGCCGCAAGTGCTATGCTCGGTTGCATCCTCGTGTTGTCAACTGCCGCAAGAAGAAGTGTGGACACAACAATCGATCAGTTGAGGCCTAATAAGAAGATTAAGTAGATACTGTATTCTAATTGATGCTGACTTGTAGTTGCTTGGATTTTCTTATCAAAAAATATTGTACTTGGATTTATTTTTTGTTTTCCTGTTCTTTTTACCCTTTAGAGACCTGATTGACTTGTATTTGGGAGGTATATAAAGATTTTTTACTACTTAAAAAAAGACTCATTAATTTCGAGGCGTGTTTTGATAAATAGTTAGGAAACGCAAACACATGATAGTTAATGTAGGGAACTCGCAAGAAAATGATACTACTTCAGGTGTGTTTTTTATCAATATCCCAGTAATAAAAAACCCTCCTATCAGGACCAAAAAATTGATGCAAAAATTAATAGAATTTTTGAAGAATGACTAAACAGTTAGCAAAAGTACAAGTATTATTCTTGAAATGTTTCCTGGTAGTACACAAAACTTGTTCCTTTTCGGTGCGCAGGCCCCTGTGATACACCAGATGTTGTTGAGCTTTTTCTCTCTTCCTCCTCTGTCACCAGCTGCTAATAGTATCATCAGTCTATGAATTTCCTCTTCATTTCCAGGTTTCAAAAATAGCAAAACACGAGATAGATGTTAAAGATCATAAATGTACAGGAAATCACTTATCCAATAAGTTTTTATTGATAAATAGTTCCAAAATGGCACCATAACCAGTACAAAGATCTGGACTTGTATTACATTACATAAATTATAACTTTAGTCTTTCATATTTTGAATAAAATTTCATTTCATTTCATACAATGGTACAAATTCTGAATACATTTATATTTGAAATCATAAAACGTCTCTTTTTTTCTCTTCGAATCATCTTCCATTTCTTTTACACCATATAATATACATGTTGTTTGAGTGGATAAGAGGAGCTTTATATGCATGTTGTTGACTATTGTGAAGATAGAAACATGACATAAATCATAAGGTAGTCTAGAAATTTTTTCTAGAGAAACAAGATGGCTACAACTTTATCGTCCTTCACATTCCAATGGGTCGTGTCCAAGCAAACAACATTGATGACCTAGCTCGTTTGGCTGATGAGTATGGTTCAAGAGAGCTCCAATTGACTGTGGAACAAAACATTATTAGTATAAGAAGATAACTGAAGAAGTTCAAAAGCAAGTATCTCTTATGAGGCTAGTAAGGAAGCACTAGATAGGTTGTCAAATAGGTGTGCACAAGTTTTGAAAAAAAACTACCAGAATGACATTATTTAATGGAAGATCCAAGATAAAACACAATCCTTTGGTTAAGAAAGTACATCATCAAATTCATACCCGGCAAAATCAGATACAGAGGCAGCACCAAGATGTTATGCCGCTGAAATATTGAGTTTTGCTTTTTGGTTGGTTGGCAACTCATGGAACATGTTTTACCGAAGCTCATGAGAAAATTTTTCCACAATCCCTAGATGGTTTCAGCACACCAACAAGCTCCTCGAATAGCCTTGCAGAGATACTTGCATTTGAACCTCTTCAGTTCTCAATATTGGGAATAATAGTGTTCTGTTCCAGTGAGCCAGAGTTATCCTGAACCATACTCATATGCCAAACGAGCTACATCATTCATGTCGTCAGCTTCGACATGAGTAACAGGAATATAAAGATCAATGAAGCTATAACCTTCCTGGTTATGTATGCACGCCAAGATAATAACTTCTTTCTCATTGTTTGCACATACATAGCTTCAATAATACAAGAGAATTTGGGACAATTTTCTGGTTTTATTTTCAAAGTAACTGAATTACAAGTAATGGAATGCAATCTGAATGAGTTCTACTTCAATATTGAAGGCAATCTAGTTCGTTGAAGCCCTCTAGCTCTTGCTGAGAGCCTGAGACATTGTCTTTTCAACCTTTGCCTAGAATTCTTCTAGGACATACGTTAGGTTAAATTGAAACCAACTCAGATCAGATAAAGACACTTAGCAGATACCCCTCTAGATGAGAACATCAACCAGTTAACAGCATTACATGAACCAGGACTTGCCATAGAACACTATCAAATCAAATCTCTACATTTCTGCTTGTTCCCTTTGAAACCAAGATCTGAAAAAGCTTTCAGTAATGCTTTGCAAATCGATACAAAATTACCTAACCTGATGCCATTACATAACTTGAGGTTTCTAGTATGTACATAGTTGGAATTGGAATGCAGATACTCCAAAGCTAGCAATATCTGAGTCAGCCAGTAAAGCAAGAGAAATGGAGACGACGACAATATACTTTAAAATGTGACATTTGTTCTAATTGTATAACGACATACCACTAAGTAGAAGAAAATTTTCAAGTTTCAAAATCGTCTGATGCTTTAAAAATTATCTCTTAGCAAATTCACAAGTTTTGATGCTTTGAAGAACTACATAAGCATGATCCTGGGAAAACCTACGATAAACCTCAATATTGTATTTAAGTTTGGAAAGAAAATAATTTATTTATGGAATAAATATGACAGAATCCAAGTAGGACTCAACTGCTGATATCCTTTTCTTTTTCCTTTTTTATAATTATTGTTATTTTATTAAAATAAATTACTATGATTAAATTTCATTAAAAGTACATGATAGGTGTAGAAATTTCATACACTGACAGTGCACAAAACTTAAAACAAAAGGTAAAAAAAAAAAAAGTGAAAGTGCCGGCCAAGTTTCAAAATGGTTAGCATATATAAGTTAAAATCCTACAATTATGCAACTTGTTATTAAGAAGAAAAAAAATGTTATATGTACTAATACATCAGAACATAGCTGGTAAGAAGCTATTTTGGATTAACGCGGTGTGTGTGTATATATATATATATATTTATACACACATAGTGAAGAAAATAGCAACGTGTTTTGCTCCAAAAAAATTGTAGTAAACGAGTTTTGATTTCTTCTAGAGAAATTAAAATATAGAAGAAGGATCAAATATTCGTTTTTTTTTCTTCTGCTCTCTTTTTATACTCATCTTTTGTATGTATGCAATTGATAGGGTTAATAAAATAGGAACATGAAGTTGGATCTGATTTCAGCATCGACGATGCTAATAAACAATATGATCGTCGTAAAATTTTGTATCTATCCACAATACAAAAAAAGTTGTCTTCTTAAATAAAAAGACAAACATGAATTCATGCATCTCAAGTTGAATATCTATTTATTTTATGGAAAGTTAATTTCTTAATTTTTAAATAAAAAATGAAACGACAATGAAGGAATATTTACATATAATTATTAACTGGAATGGCCACATTTGTTGCATTCAGTAGAAGAGGAGTAGGCGAGGACACATAAACAATCATTGATGAGGGTCTTTCAGTCCAAGTGAAAGTGAATCTTCTAAAGATTATCAATTTTTTTTTTACTTGAGTTTAGTGGACGTCTATCCCTTCAATTTTTGGTGTGCGCAAATAAACATTTAAATTAATATAAAATTAGTAAAATTATTCGCGCTTCAGTGGGAATTTAATATCATGAAATTTATAAAATAATACATAAAACTGTCAGTCATTAAAACTAAAACACAATATTATCTTACATACAAGATTACGTAGTAACAAACATTAATAATGTAAATGAAAATGATAATTATAACATCTCATCATTTATCCTTCAATCAATCATCTTTAATTTGGTTTTATAATTTATCCTTGAACCCATGTCAAAAGTTTATTAACTCTTGTCTTCTTTTCCTGGTTCACTTCGCACATCAAGGTGCGATAACATTTTTAAGGTCTTTATGTCCTTACAATGACATACCAAATTTGAATTTTGTCTTCAAGAGATGTTAGTATAAATCTTTAAGGAATTTTTTTTATTGTACATTCAACAATTTCAGTAGAGAAAACTTGCATGGATACTCAATTAACGTGTGGTATGTAATTTGTACTAACAAATACTTATAACAACAACTTTGCAGAAACATAAAAAACAATGTTTAAACATGTACTCAAAAATAACAAATAATAGCATAAGCATAAATTAATGACTGTAAAAAAACACACCAGGATCTGTAACAATATAATGAAACAGAAAGGAACAAATCGAGCTCACTGAATGCACAATTTGTTTTAAAATGAGAGGAAATTCCCCTATTTATAGACAACAAAGGGTAGTGTGAACAAATGCTTATTGTGCCTTATCGGAAAGGTCACAGCTCCTTGGAAAAGTTACAACCCTTCGGAAAGGTCACAACCCTTCGAAAATGTCACAATCTTTCATAAAAGTCACAACTTTTCATAAAAGTTGCAACTCTTCATAAAAATCACAATTTTTCAGAAAAGTCACAATTTTTCATAAAAGTGACAATTTTTCATGAAAGGGGAATGCTAGTTTTGGAAATAAATAAATTAAAAGGGAATCATGATTTGTGGTGGCGCCTCATAGGCGGGCCTAAGGTTCTATTATATATATGATTGAACAAGTAGATAAATGTTGCATAATGCAAGCAGGATTCCACATAATACACGACTTGTCAGTGGCGGATCCAGAATTTTTTAGTTATGGGTGCTCAATTATTTGTAATTTGAAGTTGGTACCAAAATGGGTACTCAATATGGGTGCTCAATTTACATATTCATACAAATTACTAGGTTTCTTTTATAAATAATAGTGTTGGGTCCCAAATGTGAGCACCCATACACTTGAATGTACATCCGCCACTGCAACTTGCCATTTAAGATACCACATACAGTTTGAACATACATATCAAATGAGACCAAATCGAATGATACGTACGTTTATACATTATGCCTAAATAAAAGCTTCCCCACTTGGCTTATGAAAGTTTTCACGTCCACTTTGCTTCCATAGTACCATAAGTAATGGAAACTTGGACAGTAATAATAAACCCACGATGGAGGAATTAGATGTGTGAAAAAAAGAAGATTTTTCAATCAAATTAAGTTTCTTGGGTTTCTTCCAAAATGTCGATGTCACGACCCATACTGTCGTGAGTGGCACCCATACTAACCCTCCGGTGGGAGAACCATAACTACTAATCAACTAACCTCAAACTAAGCATTTAAAGATACATAAGCAGGTTTAAATGCAAAAAACTGAAGTTCCCATAAACTTCCAAAAGATCTAAAAACGACTAACAAAACAATGCGGAAATAAATCCCTAGAACCTGAAAGTCAATGTACCAAAACTCTAACAAGGAACCAACAGTCTAAAGGAAATGGATACAACCCAACTAAACATAAGAAAATCTAAAGTACTAGTCTAAGCCCGAATAACAATGGACTAAACATAACGAGAACTCATGGCAGCCTGGAAGAACTGGCTCAAACCTTGAATTTGAATCGATCACCGGTATTCTAAATGAGGTCTGTCAATAGCCTCCTGAAGATGTCTTGTACTCAAAAAAGAAGGAGCAAGTGCAGTATCAGTACACAACCACAATGAACTGGTAGGATCACACGGCTATTCCACTAAGTGCAATATAAGCAAGTCATTACCACATTATAAAACATGCACACACCAAACATACACAATACTAATATCATTTTGGATCAATACACAATTCCACATTATCAATGTTACACATATATGACAACTCATTGGTCCTCTCACGGAACCCATACTCAAACAGTTAATGTGCCAGATCGTGACACCCGTTCCAAGTTAGTGTGCCGATTCGTGACACCCGATCCAGAGTTTATGACGGTACGTGGCAATCGATCCCAGTTAGTGTGCCATTTCGTGACACCCGATCCATTCAACATACCACAATCACAATCACAATGTACATTCTCAAAAGCATACAATCAAGAGATGATTCATGGCATATGGTTATTCGTTCATACTCATTTACGATTAGTGTGATCAATAATGCAACATTCACATACATACATGCAATATAATGAAGCAAGTATAAACATATATCACACACATGAAATAACAACCATCACCTACCTCGAACAAAGCTTGAATCCCCTAAGAAACTTGATTCTTCCCTTTTCGGATTCTTTCCGCTTGCTCTAGGTCTACAAACAAACAATTAAATGCAAGGATCAATATTTAAGGTCTAATTTATCCGGATTACAACTAACCCAATGAACCAAGACCCAAATTATGACCCTAAGGTGCAGCTAGGGTTCTTCCCACCATCCAAAACCTTCCCCCAACGAGATCCTATCACGATTTTACGTTTTACGGATCGAAAAATGGAATCGGGGAGTGAAAACCTTACTTTTAGCACCAAATTTTGGTGGTAAACTATCAAGAACTCATCTGGGGTCGTCTCATAGCTCTCAAAAATGGAAATTACAGAATAATGCCATTTTTGGGGTTTATTATCGACTTATTTTACGACTGTCCCGCTGTGGCAGCACTAATCCCGCCATAACGGTTTGCATGGAGAAAAAAAGTCGATTGAAGAGTTCCAAACCCCCATTTCACAACACACTTTCATCCCACGACACTCAGAAAATACTCGTTAACGCTACGATCAATTTTGAGAGTTCTAGTTGCCCGAATTTAAATCCGTAAAGTCGTACAGTTTCCTTGACGTCTTAGCTTTCTACTCATGTGGTCAAATTCACAATTAGACCCCCCCCATTTGTTACTAGATTTCCCTAGAACTCACTGATTCCAATTTCGTCCAAATTTGGACGTTGGAAAATTTCAAGTTACTACCAAAAAGTTTTCCGGCCCAAAATTTTTGCCTGATGGATTTTCTATAACGACGAAAACAAGTCATTTCAATAGATATCAATTTACCCATCACTCGTCCCCGAGTGACAAACTAGGGGAAAACAGGCTAAAGCAAGAGTGGAGTAGTACCTAAATCGTCAAATAATTGGGATACTTGTCTCGCATGTCCTTCTCGATTTCCTAAGTGGCTTCCTCAACTGGACGATACTTCAATTGAACTTTCACAAACTTAATCTCTTTGGTCCTCAGCTTCCGGACGTCACGATCAAGAATTGCAATCGATTTTTCCTCATATTGAAGGTCTTTGTCTAACACAAGTGAGTCCCATTTTATGATGTAATCCCCGTCATTATGATATCTCATCAACATGGATACGTGAAATACTGGATGAACTCCCAATAAGTTAGGAGGTAAGGCCAATCTATAAGCAACTGGTCCTACACGGTCAAGGATTTCAAATGGTCCAATGTATCGGGGGCTAAGCTTGCCTTTCTTGCCGAATCTCATCACCCATTTCATGGGTGATACCCTAAGGAAAACGTTCCAGTTTGAAGTGCCATGTCCCTTACCTTATGATTTGCATACTTTTTCTGTCGACTTTGGGCTGCTAGGAGCTTAGCTTGGATACTTCTTACCTTTTCTTGAGCATCCTTCACCAAGTCCACTCCCAGGGGTTTCACATATCCACCCTCAAACCATCATACATGTGATCTACATCCTCTCCCATATAGTGCCTCAAATGGTGTCATATCAATGTTGGAGTGGTAACTGTTATTATAGGAGAACTCACATAAGGGTATATACTTATCCCAATGTCCTCCAAAGTCAATCACACATGCCCTCAACATGTCCTCTAATACTTGAATAGTTCTCTCTGATTGCCCATCCGTCTGTGGATGGAAGGCTGTGCTAAAGGTGAGTTGAGTACCCAACTCTTCATGCAATTTTCCCCAAAACTTGGATATGAACTGCGTGCCACGGTCTAAGATGATAGAAAGGGGTACTCCATGCGGACTTACTATCTCTTTCACATACACTTTAGCTAATTGCTGCGCATTATAGTCTGTTCTGACTGGACTAAAATGGGCTGACTTATTCAATCTGTCAACAACTACCCAAATAGAATCATACTTTCCCAATGTCTTGGGAAGACCAATTACGAAGTCCATGGCTATCCTTTCCCACTTTCATTCTGGAATTGACATTTTTTGAAGCAAACTTGCAGGCCTTTGAGGCCCATATTTTATGTAACACCTCAGAAATTTTTTGAACGAAGACTCGAACCATCCTTCGCTATGAGTAGGATTCTACAAAGGAATTCAAAATTTATTAAGTATTAAGATCACTAGATATAGCACCTTGAGTTCCAAAAAGAATTAAAGAGAATTCATTCAAGTCATTCCTAGGTTCTTCTAAGTTTTGGTCAACTTAAAATGATCATAACTTTCAATACATGATGAGTTAGGTGGACTACAAGGTACAAGGTCTTTGAAATATCTTTCCAACGTTACCAAGTTTGCTAAGTTTTGAGGTCGGATGAGTGAGATATGCCCTTTTGAAGTTAGGTTGTCCAGTTAAGGAAAGTTACCCGAAAATAGTAAGGGGTATTTTGGTCTTTTCCTTACCAAATCAGATTTAATTCATTTTTAGTAAGGTTTTAAGGGTCCAATCCTATTAGGTTTAGTTTTATAATCCTAATATACGCCTAGGGTTTTAGTTGAGAGTTCAAGAAGAGAAAAGAAGAGAAAAGAAGAGAAAAGAGGAGAAAAGAGGAGAAAAGAGGAGAGGATCAAGACGCTCGTCAAGAGTCTTGCATTTTGTTGCGAATTTTTTCCATGAGTTTAATCCCTAAGAGGTATGTAAGCTTCCATAGTGCTGGGTTTGTTCATCCACACGCCAATCATGTTATTTTTAGTAAAATTTCATTCTTAAAGTTGAAAGATTAGAGTTCTTGATGAGTTCTTGATAAGTGTTCTTGAAGTTTCCTTATCGATTAAGTTTTGATGTAAGATTCTACTTGGGTCAACTTCAAACGACCATATATCTTAGAATATAAAGAGTTACGTGAGCCATAACCTATTAAATTAAAGGTATTTGAATTTACTTTCCAACGCCACCAATTTCGTGTCAATCTAATTTTTGAGTAAAAAGCTATGGCTATTTTAGTAACCTATACAGTGCTTTTACGAATTTAGCCGACGGGAAAACATTAAAAAGGGTTTTTTTTTTTACCTCCGAGAAAACCCTAAACGAATATTTTGACTAATAAAAGGCTCAAAACAATCAATTTTTCATCTTTTTTAGTTCATCATTCTCTTCTCTCTCAAACCATAGGGCAAAACCCTAAGGAAAAATCAAAGTAGAAGACTCCATTCAAAATTCTTTCTTCAAGATTCTTCTTCAAGATAAGTTTTCTCCAAGAATTCCATTCTTTCTAACTCAAGTTCCTCCATACAATTATGAATCACTAATGAAAATAATAAATCTTGGTCATAGAGATTTCAAGAAACTAATTCAAGAATCTCAAGAAAGGTTTTCTTGATTGTTTACCTTCAAGCTAGGGTTTCAAGACTTTTAATCAAGTTCTTCTTTAAGATTCTTCAAAAACCTTGTTCTGCCAGGTATGTAAGGCTATCATAGTGTTGGACTAGTTCATTCACACGCCCTAAATCTTCTTTCAAATCAGTAAAAGAAAAATTTAGGATTCTACCCCTAGATTTGAGTATTCTTGAGATAAGTTGATTTGAGTTGTTGAGTTAATGGTTCTTTTTAAAAAAATTCTATTCCTAATTATTGAGTTTTATACTAAGTTTTGAGAAAGTAAGTATGAGAATAAGAAGACTCGTATACATGAGTTCCATATTGTTATGTAGACCCTCGAGTCGAGTCGTTCATGCCCATAAATTCTGCATGAACTTCATACATTAAGCATCTTTGAGAGTAGTATCATTGATTTCTAAGTCTTTGAGCATTGAGTTCCTATATTCCTACTTATGGGACTACTACATGTTACCCATGAAGCCCTTGAGTTGAGTTGTTCATGCCCATAATTCCGCATGAACCCTATGAGTCGAGCAGTATAGAAATGAGTAGTATCATTGAGTCTTGAGTTCTGAGCACTGAGGTTCTTTATTTCTATTAAGATCCCTGAGTTGAGTCGTTCATGTTCATAATTCCACATGAACCCTATGATTTGAGTTATAAATTTTAAAAAGCTTTTTTAAGTCAACACTTGAGTTCTTAAACTGAGTTTTAAGAAAGTAAAGAGTTTTGAGAAAAGAGTTTTCTAAAACATGATTAGTATGACAATTGAGTATGTCATCAATGTATGAGCAGTATGGTATCTAGATATATCATCAATGTTTATGCGGTATGACTTCCCGAGTCATCAATGATCATATTATAATATGATTTTGAAACATTTTTGAGAAAGAGCAAAGTTGAGTTCATTTTCTTTAAAATGATATATGGGAACTAAGTATTCCCAAGAGTAAATGTTTTCACATTTAAAAAAGGAGGAAATTGAGATTTCCAAAAGAGTTTTGAGCAATTTGAGTAATATCTCTTTTTAGAGAAAGATTTTGAGTAATAATCTTAAACCACATAAAAATTATGTTTTTAAACATATGAGCTAGTATATTTTGGGAGTAGTATTGAGCACCGATATGGGGGAGAGTTTAGATAACTCACATCCCCATAAACCATGTGGCCAACGTGGGTAGAAAGGATCATACTTTTTAGATGATTCCTTAATACTTTTTTAGAATAAACTATTGGATCCACTTAGTGAGTAGGTCTTATACCCTGGCAAAGGATAAGACAGTTCTGGTAGCGTGGGCAATACGCTGTATCATCACATAGCTCATAGTGATGGTTGTCGGTTAGAGAAACTCCCACAGAGATATTTTGTATTCTTATATACATAGAGTTTATTTTGTATTTTCATATACAAATAGAGTTTATATTGTATCCTTGCATACAAATTGAGTTATTATTGTATTCTTCAATACATTGAGTTGCTATCTATTGTTTTAAAAGCTTTCCATATATATTGCATCTTTTACTGTTGCTTTATCCTTGAGTATCATGAGTTGAGTATCTTGAGTTGAGTACCTGTGAGTTGAGTATCATATCTTTGAGTTGAGTATCTTATTCTTGAGTTGAGTTGAGTTGAGTGAGTTCATAAGAGGTAAAGTCTGTTTCCTTTTTTATCAAGTTCAAGCCTATATTTATGCTTTAGAATTCCCCTTACATGCTCGTACATTTCACGTATTGAGCCATTTGGCCTGCATCATGAAATGATGCAGATACATGTATTCGGGGTCATCAATAGAAGCTTCGTTGATACCACATGGAGTTCGAGTTCGCTATGGTGAGCCTCCTTGCTTTCAGAGGGTTCCACTTTTACTTTCAGTTATATCAGTTGCTAGGTGGTCGTGGGTCTTGTCCCGACTTCCATATTCGTCATTTAGAGGCTTCATAGGTAGACTGTAGAGTTTCAGAAGTCTGTTCATTTATTTTATTTAATGTTTTAAAGATTTAAGTTACCTATTTTATGACGAGTTGAATAATTTATTTTATTTAGAGTTTTTCTTTGAGTTAAAGCTTTGTATTTGAGTTTCATGAATTTTTATTCTCTTTTTAAGCTTTGTATGATTGAGTTAGTCTTCCGCTTGTAGTCAACCAGAATGAGGGTTTTCTTGGGGACAAACAATATAATGGTTCTCGAGTGTCGGCCACATCCAGGGTGTAGGCTCGGGTTGTAACATTTTAGTTGTTGACAATTTGGTCACTTAGCCACGAACTCCGCTATGTCTTTCTTCATGCTAGGCCACCAATAGAGTCGCTTCAAGTCTCGGTACATCTTGGTCACACCCGGATGAATAGAATACCTCGAACGATGAGATTCCATCAATAAATTCTGAATCAAGTTACCCACTCTAGGAATACAAATTCTTCCCTTAAAACTGAATACACTACCCACATCAAGAACCATATCTTGTGCCTTACCAATCACTGTCTTCTTCCTAAGCTCATTCAAATTCTCATCCTCAAACTGTTTGGCCTTGATATCCTCAATGAAGGTGGCTCTAACCTCAATGCTAGCTAACAACCCACCTTTTTCAAATATTCCTAACTGCATGAACTTAGACTCCAAATGTTGAATTTCTTTAGCCAAAGGTCGCTTGGTCACACCCAAGCAAGCTAGACTACCCATACTCACCGCTTTCCGGCTTAGTGCGTCCGCCACTACATTAGCCTTACCCATATGATCGGGGTGAAGCATAAGTACAATTAGATGGTCACATCATAATCCTTAAGTAACTCCATCCATCTTCGCTGTCTTAGATTCAATTCCTTTTGAGTGAATACATGTTTCAGGCTACGATGGTCAGTAAATACTTCACACTTAACACCATAAAGATAATGCCGCCAGATCTTAAGAGCAAACACTACCGCTGCCAACTCTAAATCGTATGTTGGGTAGTTTCGTTCATGAACTTTCAACTGTCGCGATGCATAAGCTATGGCATTCTTTTCCTTCATTAACACCGCACCCAAACCTGAATGTGAAGCATCACAATAAACAATGAAATCCTTACCCTCCACCGATAGTGCAAGAATAAGTGTTGTGGTCAAAAGAGTCTTGAGCTTTTGGAAGATCTCCTCACATTTTTCAGTCCATTGATAAAAAGGTACCTCTTTTTGGTCAATTTTGTTAAATGTGCGGCAATAGAAGAATTTTTTTTCACAAACCGACGATAGTAGCCAGCGAGCCCCACAAAACTCCTAATTTCAGTCACAGAGCTAGGCCGGACCCAATTTTTAACCGCTTCAATCTTTTGGGGATCTACCATTACCCCTTCTTTTGAAACTATATGCCCCAAAAAGGCAACCGAAGTCAACCAAAATTCACACTTAGAAAATTTCGCATACAACTTTTATTTCTCAAGAACACCTAGAACAATACGAAAATGGTCGGCATGCTCTTCCTTACTCTTCGAGTAAACCTAATATCATCAATAAACACTATAACAAACGAATCAAGAAAGGGTTTGAACACCCATTTATCAAGCTCATAAAGGCTTCAGGCGCATTTGTTAACCCAAACGACATAACTAGGAACTCATAGTGCCCGTAGCGGGTCCTAAATGCCGTTTTTGGTATATCCTCAGGCCTAATCTTTAACTGATGATAATTGACCTTAAATCAATCTTAGAGAAGACGGATGTGCCCTGCAACTAGTCAAAAAAATCATTTATTCGAGGCAATGGATACTTATTTCTAATGGTTACCTTATTCAATTGACGATAGTCTATGCACATTCTCATACTACCGTCCTTCTTCTTAACAAACAAGACAGGAGCATCCCAAGGGAAAGTGTTCACATCCAATTTTGGCCCTCCAATATATAATTAATCATTGAGCTTCTTCGATTTCAAACAATTTAAAATAATTAGTTTTTATAACATTTCAAAAATAATAATAACAAAATAATAATAATATAGTTTGTAAGTTATTTTAAATATTTTTGTCATTTTTATAATTTTTAAATAATATATGTGTTTTATATAATTATGTATATAATTAATATATTTTAAGTATATTCGAAAATCGTCTCAAAAAGATTTTTTGCTTTAATTAAGTATTTGCTTGATTAGTTTAAGTTATGTTTATGTTTTTGAGTAAATTTGTTTATAATTAAATTAATTATTTTATTTCGTTAAGATTAAGAAGCTCATTAATTAATTTATATTAACTCATTGTTTAAATTTTAGCCGAATTTACCAATTAAATTCTATTCGGCTATAATTGAAATCCATTTGGCTATTATTTTTTTAGTCAATTGTTTACCCCATATTTTAAGAACAATTTTGGGCCACTTCCTAAAGGTCCAATTCCAATTTCCAACACCAAATAATTCCCAGCCCATCCCAATACAACATTACAACAGTAACACCAAAAATCCAATTCCTTTTCCAACAAAACCAGTAACAATACAACATTGCAAACGACCCCACCCCTACCACATCTTCCTTTCCAGCGAACAACAGTTCAACGTAGTGAATCCCGGCAAATCCAGTTAAGCAGCAGGCGCCTGCAGCAGCCATCACCATCGTCGTTTCCTTTTCCCCCTTTTTAGAACTTCCCATCCCTTTCACTATTGCCTCGAAAAAGAGCATTTCAAATTCAAAATTTTGGCTTTTGGCCCGTTGCCCCCCTAATTTCTAGCCCTAAATCTTCTTCTATATATTCATCTCTTTTAGTCACTATTTGGAGACACAAAAAAAAAGGAAAAACACAGTGATATAGGTTCAGAAGAAGAATTTTGATTTCTATAGTTGCTAAGTTAAGAATTTCGAATCTCGACCTCTCGTCTTAAGCTCTTTGTTCTCTGCCATCGTCGGAGTTCTTTTCACGTGGTGGTGAAATAGCTCGCCTCAACTCGTTCACCCTAGTCGCTTCTCTAAGAAAGATAATCTCGCTCCCTCTTTATTTTGATATGGTGTGTTGTATGTTCAAGCTTTGGTATATGTTCTGCTGCTAAATGTATTTGGTTCCTTGTTTACTGTTTTCTTAGTGTCGTTTTCTTATGAATTCTTGGGCTATAAGCATGAATGAAGATTCTTGGGCTGTAAGAATGAATGAAGCTTTGATATTATATGTTGGTCGTTATATTCATTAGGTCAATTTGTATCTATATAATTAGTTGAATCTTTGTCTTGCTTTGTTCGAAATAATTTAAAGTTCATTTTATCTCAACAACGAGTGTATTCACTGTTCGATTTAGCTTTCATCAGTGTGACAAGAATGTGATGATAGTCTTGGCCGTCTGCTTTGGGGTCCTTCTTATTGTGAATGATTCTTGTTAATGTTTAGTTTGAATTCGCGTAGTAGATATATCTAGCCTCTGATTTTGAGTAGCTTGACTGGTATATGTCTCTTTGGATTTCAACTCATGGCGGATTACTTGTAGCTCTACCATTGTAATGTGACGATTTAACTAAGGTCACTCTTATTTTTAGATTATAGCCCTCCCATCTTTGTCTAAATCTGAAAATATCGATTTCTAACTTTTGTTTATCTTAGTCATTTACTTGAATGTTATCAATGCTTTGGACATTATTTTTATGCCTATTATGTCATTTTTTAACATGTTTGCTTGAATGGTGATGTTGCCTAGTTTAGTTATTTGATTGTAGTTATTTTCTTCCCTTTCTTAAAATGAGTTTGTTGGCTACTACCTCCAATTTTTGACCCCTTTATTTACTTTGTTCGCTTAGAATTGGTTTGGAGCATTTGAAAAATTGCTTGATCAATTAATTGTTTTGTGGTGAAATTATTGACTTCCTCATTAGCTGAAATCGAATGTGAATTTGGTTAGAATAGTAGCATAATTTTAGCTAAATTTTACTTCTTTAACACGATATTAGTCACTGAGTATTTGTTGATTCATATTCTTTTCCTTTGGATTTCCATTAATGGCTGGCTTGCATTTAAGTCACTGTAATTAGGAAAACTTAGTTAGAATTATTATCTTACAAACATTTATTCCTTCTCATCTTGAGTAGCTAAGTGTTGATTCTTTGGCATGAGTTAATTCTTGTTCGTTCCCTTAAATTCCATGCAACTTAGTATTTCAAACCAGCTAGACATTTTCGTTGTTTGGCTTCAAGTGAAAAGCTTCTTATATGTTTTTTTTTATTGTTTTGATGCATGTGATATTGGATGAGTCCCATGGGCTCCCGTCTTTCTTCCCTTCGCATTTCGAGAGGGCCATAAAGGCCCAAAATTCCTTTGTCGAGTCAGCCAACCTTGAGAATTCAAAGAACAAGTCTTTGGAGTTGATGTACAGGTCTCAGAAAGTAGAAAAATGGGTTATATACATCCGGTATACACTGATATACAACTTGTGTATACAAAATCAAAAATTGGGTTAAGGTCCAAAGAATCAGCATCTTTTGGCCCAATGTTTCTGGGCAATAGGCCCAAAGGGTCTAAATTCTTCTCTCCCTCTCTTTATTATTTGGTTGCAATTATTTTTGTTTTCTTTTAACTCTAACTTTAGGATTATTAATTAACCTAATTGAATTTCCCAAAAGATGAGTTATTTTCTTTGTGAACGTTTACAGTCATTTATTTTATGTCGAGTATATCGGTCAAACTTATATGTTTAATTAAGTTAAATCTTGTTCTTAAAAAGATATATTATTTAATGCTCACTTAATCACTTTTTTACCCAACTTAAAATTGCTTTAAGTTAAAGTATTTTTCTCAAATAAACTTTAAGTCAAAACTTTTTCAATTAATTTTAAAAATACTTACTTAGTCATTTTCTCAAAAAGGTTAGTCAAAACTTTTATTTCTTCAATTAAATTAAAATGATTTCAGGTTTAAAATTAACCAATTTGGTTTAAATTATTATTTTAAAAAATAAGTCATGTTATGAAACTATATAAATTTAGAAGAAGAACAAAGTAGGGAGAAGAGAGAAGACTTCTTATTCTTCTTGAATGATATTTAGGGATCCACAGATCTTATTTACAATGAAGGAAAACCCCTTTATTTATAGGGGAAACCTAACTTGGTCCCCAAGTAGGATTCTTAACTACTCTCTAAAAGGACTCCACATAATAGACATTCACTATAATACAAATATGCTTATAACACTCCCTCTTGAATGTCAGTAGATTATGTGCCTCGTTAAAACCTTACTAGATAAAACCTAGTAGGAAAAAAATCTAGTGAAGGAAAAAGAGTACACATATCTAATAATACGCATTATGTATGGCTCATTAAAAACCTTACAAGGAAAACCCAATGGGACAAAACTTAGTGAGGAAAAAAAAGTGCATCATGTATTAACTCCCCCTAATGAGAACATCAATCCAGAGACTTGAATCTTCGTTTTCCAAGCTTGTGCACCATCTTTTTGAAAGTTGTAGTTGGTAGAGACTTGGTGAATAAATCAACTATAGTATTACTTGAACAAACCTGTTGCATGTTGATATCACCATTCTTGGGAGCTCATGAGTGTAGAAAAGCTTTGACGAATTATGCTTCCTTCTATCTCCTTTTATGAATCATACCTTTAAGATCAAAAATTTCTGCAAGTTCCTTACTTCAACTTCTTTAAGAAATAATCTATTGCCTTTTGAAAACTCTTCAAGAGTTTCAATTCTAGTCGTCAACTTGCATAACAATATAAAAGATTCTTGATTGCTTTAATCTATATATGAGGATTATAAACAAGTTTTCCAAAAACTTATATATGCTTTTAGATTTTGAACCCTTCAGGAATTTTCATATTGATTTGTCAAGTGATTGACAACATTCAATATTAAATATATGACATCTTCTAGTGTCTAGACTGCAAGTCAAATAAACTTTACGCTTACCAAGATGCATCATTCCACCTTTTCACTTGATGATTATTTCTACACCGACATGCTTTAATAGTCGTAGAATTCATATAATTATAATCTTTACAATATTCCGCACTATTGTATCAAAGATATCGTCAATGATATATCATTTTGTATCGATTCACAATACAGCATAACTTATTGAGATCTCATCACTTCAGTATTTTCAGGTACGTACCCTTCTCATGAGGTTTCATGAAGTGTTACGTCCTAAGCTCTTCAAGATCTCATTGCCTCCTTATTATGATCATTTTGATTCTTTGATCCTCCCCCCCTTTTCAAGGATTATCTTACTTAGATTCGATTAGTCTATCATGCTTCATGCATCTTGTAGACTCTATCCTTTAGAAACATTCAATAGGAGAATTTACAACTCTTATGTTGCTTCTTAGCTCCCTAGACAAACTAACATATATTTCAATCTATTTTGGAGAATCCATCTTTGTGCATCATAGTATATTCATTAATCATATACTGCACATCAAAATTGTCAGATGAAAAATATTTGGTCCCTGACCATAAACTAATTAAGAGAAAAATTGATCATAGTTTATTGTTCTAATGCATACAATCACTTTTGTATGCAATATCGTATTTCAGATCAACACATGAAGCTTTATTTTCATAAGCAATGCTTTTACTATCTGACACATTTAATGTCACATCAGCTTGAATATTTATCAATATTATCACGATAAATTGTATTGATTACATATTCTGAATGTTGTGCTCTTAACTCAATTATCTTGCATAAACAATTTTGCGAATGTCAAACTGCAAGTTGACAACAAATGCACATGTGATTATCTCATACATCTCTTTATCATATCACATGACAGGTGAACGGGCCCATATTCACCTTTTATACTTCTCAAAATTTAGTCTCAACATTAGTTGATCCAATCAACTTGTCATGAGAACAAACAACAAAAAGAATTCTTGAAGAGTCTTCTAGTTCTACAATGTATGTCTATTACTCAGTATGCACATCTTTCAGATGACCAAATCATTCATGCCAACTAATAAAATTATTAGTACTTGTAAACTTCAAGTTTACTATGCCATGTGCCTTTTACTTTAGTAAATTTCTAATATACTATTATATGAGTAAATTTCTATTTTATTACTCCGACAGTAAATTTTAGATTTATTTCTTTTCCGTTATTCTACCCCTTCTAGAGGTGAGTCGTGATCCCATCACTGAACATACTAATCTGATTATCAGAAAACTGTGCACGTAATCATATTATTTGTGCCGACATTTTTGCAAACATCAAGTTGCGAGATAACAATAGGCACACATGAGACCATCTAGAAGTATCATCTATTAGGACCATGAAGTATCTAAACAACCTACTAGGTGAGTGAATAGGTCCACAAATATTCCTATATATATGTTCCAAGAATGCGGTGGACTCAATCTCAACTTCCATTGATGATGGTCTCATTATTAACTTGTCTTGATAACAAGCGGTACAAGAAAATTCACCATTTAAAAGAATCATTAGATTCTTTAATGAATGTCCATTTTAATTATCTATAATTCACCTTATTATTATATACCCATGATGTCCGATACAATCATGCAAAAGTAAGACAATATTGGAATTAGTATAGAATGTGCCTCAATTGCACTAATTATTATCTAATAAAAGTCAAAAGATAAAAGTATGAAACTTTTCTTTAACATATGTCTGTCCAGAGACATTCTTGGTGATACCACATCTACAACCAAAGATCACAATCTTTTCCACGCCTAGCATGGTGATTTACACCTCATTCACTTTAGAGAATGAATCTATATTTTTAACATTTATCAAAAGTTCTCATTCTTCATGAATGGAACACAAACATGTGAGCATATCAAATTATGATAGCTTTAGTACCTCATTCTATATTCATGTGTATTATTCAATCACTTGTCTTCTTTCAGACATAATATGCACTACTACCACATTCACTTTAAGTAATGGAGCAAATTCAGTAAATTTCATGACTCATCATCAAAAACACATTAGTTTTTCTTTAGCCATCATTATATCATCAATATGGTGCATTAAGACTCAAATCTAATGTCTTATCAATATAAAAGTGTCTTAGGCCATAAATCGATGGGTCTTGAACCCAATATCTTCTCATCATGGTGCACCAGGACTTTGACCCAATGCCTTACCCTCTTGGTGCGATTGGACGTAAATCCATCGTCTTACCCTTTTGATGCGATTGGACATAAATCCACCGTCTTACCCTTTTGATGCGATAGAAATTGAATCCATTATCTTACCCTTTTGATACGATTGGACATAGATCCATCGTCTTACCCTTTTGATTCGATGGAAATTGAATCCATCATCTTATTCTCAATTGAGACTCACCCGAGTCTTTAATAATATTATACCACATCAACTCCAATAATCTTTTTGAATTAATTTCTCATAGATATAGTTATGATAATAATAATAATAATTTTCTAATTAAAATTAAACATGTGCAGATGCTCACATAGAAAAATGTTCAATCACTGCCACCGTCTCTTTTGAGTTTTCATGCGATCATCCCACAATTTTTTATTTTCTCAATTAATTTGTAGAATATCAAAATTGACAATACATGTTAATCAAAGGCTTTCTTAAACAAAACCTACTTGCAGCCAGTGGCGGACCCAGGATTTTCATTTAGGGGGTTCGAAAAATAAAAGTATAAACGTGTAAATAAGCCAACAAAAAAAAATTCAAGGAAGTAGTAGTATATAGTTTATAGGTACAAAAAGTTAGTTTCGTTACAAGAAATCTGAAACTAACATAAGTGATTACAGTGAAACAAAAAGTTAGCCCTTTAAAATATGTCAAATCAACAATAGAATATTATGGGAGATGATTTTAATATTTGAGTTTTGAGTGTTGGGGAAGAACAAGAAAGTGATTTAGAGATTTGGAAAGTGAAAAAGTTATTAGCTTTTAGGAATGGGAGTATGGGACCCTTGAATTTTTTGGGTTTAACACCACATTTTAGCACAAATAGTTAAATTATTTAGCAATAAATTTTAAATCATCGTTATTTAAACATTGCATAGTTGATGACAAAACTATTTTGTCACTACATCGCACATTGATTATAGACAATAAAATTATCATCACTGATTGCTTATGGTATTAGTGACAAAAACTAAGGTCATAATTAAATATAAAAATTTGTGGCTAAAGCTTACAATATTTAATGACGAACTCTAATTTGTCTCTATTTCAACAAAAAAAATTATGACAACGCCTTTTTGTGTCCAAAATTGTAACTAATTTTAAGACAAATAATAATTTGTCACAAATTGGATACATTATTAGTGACAAAATAATGAGTCACTGATAAATTAAAATTTGTCGCTAATGGTATTTAATAAATGGCGCCAAATTATATTTTGGTGGGAAACTCTACTGGACAAAAAATTTCTACGAAATTTTATGTTTCATCATTAAAATAATGTGTTTCATACATTTTAATACGAAATGTAATTTTTATCACAAAAAGTGAATAATTGGTGACGAATTATATGTCGTACCTAATAATTTCGTAGCTAAATATCATGTTTGTTGTAGTGTACTTAATGTGATTAAATGGTTTTCTTAATGAATGCGTCCTAACTTTAAATGAAAAATAAGTTTAGATATCTAACCATTTTAAATGAGTTGGATTGAATGGATAGCAATTTTTATAACCATTTTGACAACCCTAGTTTGATCCATTCTCATCTGAATTTTCCCATTCTTGAACCAGAAAAGTAGAATGTACAAATTGTTGGAGTACTCAATGGACATATTTTTCCGATAAAAAAGATCAACCTATCATATAACTATGGTTACAATAACTTCAAAACTACAATAGGAGACTGCACATACAAATCCAAGATCATAGAATGAGCAAACTGATATTTAAATAGAACAAGACTACAGAAGATGGACAGGTTCTACAGATTTCTATGAAAGTAAAAGATTACAACTTGATAATAAACAATACAACAAACTAGACTCAAGAACTAGAAAATATAAGCCTACGGAGCAGGTTCTTCAATCTTGTTTCTCTGTATCAGCTGCACTTGAATCCTCAATCAGAACTCGCTCAAATATTGACTCTCTCGTACTTGGTTGTGTTCTGTTTGTAGTTCTCTGTGTAAATGAGTAAGGTTCTTTGTGAAATCCTTAGTGTATTTGTACATGTGAGACTTCTCCTTCTTTGAGTCGGAGTCCAAGTACTTCCTTATATGACTTTCCTTTCCTTATAGACTTCTATTATAAAAGGAACCTTTATGCAAACAAGTCTTTTGTCATAAACACGCTTCATCCACCGCCTTTAATTCCTTTTGTTCACATGATGCCTCTTCTCTTAATCTCATTCGGACTCTGTATGATTGGAACATTGTTTGTGACAACAAGGGGAATCTTATATGCACGCATCAGTGATTCAGGAAGGAACCAAAATAAAAGCTTAGGCCACTGCAATCAAGAGGCCATAACTTACCGTGAAGCCTTAAACATAGAGCATATATGTGTGGAGACTGACTCATTGGTTATTGTTAGAATTTTGGATGGCACATGACCAGTGGCGGACCCAGGATTTTCGTTTAGGAGATTCGAAAAATAAAAGTATAAACGTGTAAATAAGCCAACGAATTTTTTTTCAAGGAAGTAGTAGTATATAGTTTATAGGTACAAAAAGTTAGTTTCGTTACAAGAAATCTGAAACTAACATAAGTGATTACAGTGAAACAAAAAGTTAGCCCTTTAAAATATGTCAAATCAACAATAGAATATTATGGGAGATGATTTTAATATTTGAGTTTTGAGTGTTGGGGAAGAACAAGAAAGTGATTTAGAGATTTGGAAAGTGAAAAAGTTATTAGCTTTTAGGAATGGGAGTATGGGACCCTTGAATATTTTGGGTTTAACACCACATTTTAGCACTTTTTATTAAAAAAAAACTAAAAAAAACATGAAAATCGGAACTGAAACTAAAAAAAATAAAATAAACTGAAAGTAAAAAACTAAAAAATAAAACGCTAACCCAGGGATTCGATCCCTGGACGTCAGGCTTAATATTGAAGGGATCTGCCACTGGGCTATCTCCTTCACTTTGTCATTGAGGGGGTTCAAAATATATATATCCACCTAAATCCAGAAAATTCACCTTATATATACAGTATAATTTTTTATCGAGGGGGTTCGGGTGAACCCCCTGGACAACACGTGGGTCCGCCCCTGCTTGCAGCATACATAAAAGTCCATAAAGCCATAAACTAACAAATATTATATTCCAAAATTTAGATGACGGAAAGGGCTTAAAATAGACCACTGTAGTGATACATAATTACAAGCAAAATATAAAACAAATCCCACATATAAAAGAATGCATTGTAGTGGTACTGGCAATTTATCTTGTTCCGAAAGAGAAAAATACACACAATCTTATGACGATAAAATTTGATAGAACTTGCTTGTGTTACTCTTTTATTTTAGTGGTTTATAAAACTTTCGTAATATGACAAGGTATCCACAATGATGTCTGACACTTCAAAATATACTATAGATACATACATACCTGGTAAGAATTAGATCAACTTCTATGAATACTAGCAAACGATTCATATTACTTTATCTTCAACAACGTTAGTTCCGCCAATCTGAATAATCTAAACTTAATTACAAAATTGAGACTCGTGCTGATAACGTGTTATGAAACTATATAAATTTAGAAGAAGAACAAAGTAGGGAGAAGAGAGAAGAATTCTTATTCTTCTTGAATGATATTTAGGGATCCACAGATCTGATTTACAATGAAGGAAAACCCCTTTATTTATAGGGGAAACCTAACTTGGTCCCCAAGTAGGGTTCTTAACTGCTCCCTAAAAGGACTCCACATAATAGACATTCACTATAATACAAATTTATATGTTTATAACAAGTCAAGTAAATTCTAATTAATCTAATTTTGTTAAAATTTTATTCACTTGCATTTTAATTCAAATGTTTCATTCTAGGTCCCTTTCTCTATAAAATAAAATAAAATAAAATAAAATAAAATAAAATAAAATAAAATAAAATAAAATAAAATAAAATAAAATGTGGCCTTTATTTAATTATTTTCTCCAAGATAATCAAATATTGTAAATTATATTTTTTATGTTAAATTATTTTTTCAAAAAATAGTCAAATATTTAACCTAAGTCGTAGAATAACCGCGTCTTAGCGGGTGTTTCAAATGTCTTAAAAACCTTCTTGAAGCGTAAATAAAAACCTCTTACCCATTTTCTCTAAATTTATAAAGACTTAATCTGTTAGAGTCTTTTTAAATTAACTTTTCTTAATTTCTTTAAAAAATTAAGTAGTGACTCTTTTCTAAGTATTTTTCTCAAATTATACTTAGAACATTTAAAAAAGTGATTTTCTTAAAGATAGTAAAATTACGGCATAACATGAAGCACTAGGACGAATGAATCCTTTATCAAGAAGCTCTTGGATTTGAGCCTTAAGCTCTCTTAATTCCGGCGGAGCCATATGATACGCTCAAATTACACCTCCTTACAGAAGTATAAGCGATCGTTATCAAGTAAAGAACCCAACTTGTAGGTTGGGGTCGATCCCACGAGGAAAATGGTTTAGACTTTACTTTAACCAACAATTATATTCAATTAGTCAAATTATTTCCAGAAACAGGTAATTAAATGGGGGTGGTGTTTGTGCAAAACAAATAGTAAGAACTTAATAAGTAATCAATAATCAAACTCAACTTTGGTTGTTATCCAGATAAGAGAAATAACTAGGGTATATGTGTTCCCCACAATC
>NW_006239012.1:200433-222106 GCF_000226075.1 Solanum tuberosum | reverse complement strand
AATGGACCTACGGTCCGTAGATCACCTCCGTGGATGCCCTTTTTCTGCAATTCCTTCAGCTGTCTCTAAACTTCCGCGCCTGAACACCTTTCCTGCAAAACATGATAAAAATACATAAAAACCAATACAAAAAGGCCCTAGACACACACAACTTGTAAGTGAAATGTATTAGAAATACCGTAAACTCACGGTATATCACCATACGATAAGGAGTAATAGAAATAGGGCGGGTACCAGGTTCCAAGTCAATGCAGAAATCTATATCTCTATCCGGAGGCATACCAGACAAATCAGTAGGGAACACTTCTCTAAATTCTGACACCACAGGGATAGACTCAATAGAGGGAGATTCAATCTCAACATACCGAATATGAGCCAAATAAACCAAACAACCCTGCCCCACCAGTTTCCTAGCCCAAATGGAGGATATGATCTTAGTTGGCTTAGGGTTGTAAATCCCTTCCACTCTAATTTTTCCCTACCGGGATATCTAGAGTCACATAATTAGTATTACAATTAAGCACAACATAATAGGGGGATAACCAAGTCATGTCTAAGATGATAACGAAGTCAGTCATATCCAATATAACCAAATCAATCCAAGTCTCAAACCCCATAAACAAGATAGGACAAGCACGATAGATATGGGTGACTATGACAGACTCTCCAACTGGGGTATAAACATGGATGGGGGCATCAAGTATATCACAAATCATATCAAATTCTGAGGTAAATCGCACTGACACATAAGAATAAGTAGAACCCGTATCAAATAACACATTAGCCATCCGGTCACAGACAAGAATAATACATGTGATCATCGCGTCAGAAGACTCTGCCTCGCTCTTGCCCGGAAAGGCGTAACACTGAGCTCTGTTATATTGACGGGTGACTTCCCTGTCTCGCTGCGCTGGACCTCTGCATGCATTACCATTTCCCCGACCTCCACGGCCTTGCTTATTTCCTCCTCGCTCACCTTGTGGACGTCCTCGACCATTATTACCATTCCCCGTGGGTACCAATGCTCTAGACTGCTATTGCGCGGGTGGAGACAATCTCTCCTCATATGCCCAGGTTCTCCACAGTTATAACAAGTACGATCAAAATATGGCTTGCTACCCGCTGAAGGTGCGACTCCTTGGCTATCCTGAATTAAATTCTGAGGTGGAGTTCCCGAGTAATTACCTGTAGAGCCGGGCATAGAAGACTAAATTGGTCTGGCTGCAAGTGTTGGCCTACCCGAACCTCTAAAGTAGGAGCCCTGAAATTTTCCTGAGTTCTTTGCTTTCTTAGCCAATGCCTTAGCCTGACCGTCTCGCCTCACCCCTTCCACTTTCTTCACAAAATCTGTTACCTCATTAAAACTTTTTCCTGCAGAAGTCATGTGTACAGACAATACCTGTAACTCAAAATTCAGTCCCTTAACAAAAAAACGGATCCTCTCTTCCTCAATAGTCACTAATTGCGTAGCATATCTAGACAAAGCATGAAACTTAGCCTCATAAACAGCCATAAACATACCACCTTGATTCAAAGCCATGAACTCATCCTTTTTACGATCCCTCAAAGTTCGAGGAACATAATTTTCCAGAAATAGAGCATGAAATTGTGTCCAAGTGAGTGGGGGTAGAGTTGACCATCTGCATTCCACATAAGCTCTCCACCACTGCTTAGTCTCACCCTGAAGCTGGAAAATCACGAATCACCCCCATGGTGCTGTACAATACCTAACTTATGTAGCCTCTCATAACAATCCAAAATAAACTCATAGGCGTCCTCATTATTAGAACCAAGAAACACATGAGTCATTAGTTTCAAAAACAATTCATGCTCATTACCAGTCATTACAGGACCCAACAAAGGATGAAAAAAGAAATCAGTACCTAATGCCGCATCTCCCCTTGGACCAGTAACAGTAGCGGGGCGATTAGTTGGAGGTTGAGTAGCTTGCCCTGCTGGAAGGATTCCAGGACCAACCAATCCCTTCAGAAAAGTCATGATCTGCTAAGCTAAGATTGGGTCTAAGGGAGGGACGCTAGTATTCCCAGCCGGTGCATCCTTTTCCTGTCCAATATCCTCCTCGTCTCCAATATCCACATTCTCTTCTACCTCTTCATGATGTGTGGGAGGAACCTCATCTCTGGGTGCTTTCTCAACTGGTGCTCCATCCCTAGTAGGTGCTATCCGTCCTCGGCCTCTGCCCCTGCCTCGATCGCGATCTTTGGCTGCGGACCCCTCGGCTAGTTCATTGACGGGAGCTACAGGCTTAACGCCGTTGAATCTAGTGTTAACCATCTGCGGACAGAAGAATGAAGGAGATTAGATACCAATTTGTATCACCAGATACCAATTGGACCTAACTTATAGCACGAAAGGAGACAACAGAAAATAGAGAGATTTCCTAAAGTTCTATAGCCTCTCGAAGAAAGGTACAAATGTCTCCGTACCGTTCCGCAAGACTCTACTAGACTCATTTTGGTACATCGAGATCAACAACCTAGGGCTCTGATACCAACTTTGTCACGACCCTGACCGTCGTGAGTGGCACCCATATTAACCCTCCGATGGGAGAACCATAACTACTAATCAACTAACCTCAAACTAAGCATTTAAATATATGGAAGTAGGTTTAAATGAAGAAAACTGAAGTTCCCATAAACTTCCAAAAGATCTAACAACGACTAACAAAAAAAGTGCGGAAATAAATCCCTAGAACCTGAAAGTCATTACCACACTATAAAACATGAATACACCGTTCACACACAATATTAATATCATTTTGGATCAATGCACAATTCCACATTATCAATTTTACACATATATAACAAGTCATTGGTCCTCTCACGGAACCCATACTCAAACAGTTAGTGTGTCGGATCATGACACACATTCCAAGTTAGTGTGCCGGTTCGTGACACCCGATCCAGAGTTTATGCCAATATGTGGCAATCGATCCCACTTAGTGTGCCGGTTCGTGACACCCAATCCATTCAACATACAATAATCACAATCACAATGTACATTATCAAAATCATACAATCAAGAGGTGATTCATGACATATAGTTATTCGTTCATACCCATTTACGATTAGTGTGATCAATAATGCAACATTCGCATACATATATGCAATATAATGAAGCAAGTACAAACATATATCACACACATGAAATCACAACCAACACCTACCTTGAACAAAGCTTGAATCCCTTAAGAAACTTGATTATTCCCTTTCGAGATTCTTTCCTCTTGCTCTAGGTCTACAAACAAATAATTAAATGTGATGATCAATAATTAAGGTCTAATTTACCCGGATTACAACTAACCCAATCACCCAAATTATGATCCTAAGGTGCAGCTAGGGTTTTTCCCACCATTCAAAACCCTCCCCAACAATATCCAATCACGATTTTACGTTCTAATGATCGTAAAATGGAATCGGGGAGCGAAAACCTTACCTTTAACACCAAATTTCATGGAAAACTGTCAAGAACTTGTCTGGGGTCGTCTCCTAGCTCTCAAAAATAGAAATTGCAGAATAATGACGTTTTTGGGATTTATTACCGACTTATTTCGTGACTGTCCCGCTGTGGTGGCCCTCACCCCGCTACAACGTCCCCACCCTGGTGGCACTAATCCTGCCATAGCGGCTTGCATGGAGACAAAAAGTTAATTTAAAAGTTCCAAACCCCCATTTCACGACACACCTTCATCCCACGACACTCACAAAATACTCGTTCGCGCTAAGATCAATTTCGGGAGTTCTACTCACCCGAATTCAATTTCGTAAAGTCGTACGATTTCCTTAACGTCTTAGCTTTCTACTTATGTGGTTAAATTCACAATTAGAACCCCCCGTTTGTTACCAGATTTCCCTAGACCTTACTGACTTCGATTTAGTCCAAATTTTGACTAGGAAAAAGTTTTCCGGCCCAAAATCTTTCCCCAATGGATTTTCCATAACGATGAAAACAAGTCGTTACATTTGCAGGTATATATTATGAAAATGATTCACTTTTAGGGATTCGTTTGGTTGCTGGTTAGAGTTATGCAGGTATTAGTAATATGGGTATTAGTTATGCATGTATTAGTAATATGGATATTAGTTATGCAGGTATTAGTAATGAATATATTAGTTATGTATGTATTAGTTATGCAGGGTTTAATTATGCAGAGTTTAGCTATGCAGAGTTTAATAATTTTTTTGGGTGTTGGTTTGTTTTATTAAAAATCAATAAACATTATATACTTGTTAAAAATAAATTATTTGTTATTGTTACATCTTAGACCTTTCTTACCGTTGTATTTTTATTTATTTTTTGCATTTTGGTTAGGCAAAGTTTTAGACAGAAACTTGAATGCCACATTTTTCAACTTCCTCATATAGTTGAACCAACGTATATATATGACACGTGTTAACACGGGACCAACGTAATAGTTGAAACTTATTGATATGCTAGTACATATAATTATGTGTACATATAATATAACAAAAATAGATTCATATAAGTTAACATATGAGCAATACCGCGTACTAATGCTAGATATTATATTTGGAGCCTTTACTTCAATAATCTATAATATAGAAATGAGGAAGTTTGTTTTTTTCTATTGGATAAAGGATATCATATTTACAAAAGTCTTCGCAAGAACTAGTGGAAGCTCCAAGAGAGCTTACTTCAAGCAAAGCCATTAATATGCACATTGGTAGTTATGACTTACTTCCAATGGCAAGAACCATTGATAGAGGATGCTTACTTCCGACAGAACAATCTATTGTTGGACACTATCCTCAACAATTATCGACATTGTCCTCACCCATAGACAATATCCTCAACAATTTGAATGTCTACTTAATTTTCAAAATAGTAATGTAGTACATTAAATCTAAATTTTAGTTTCGTCATACTAAATAATTCATTCAGTTACAATTTTCACATACTGCCATATCCTAAAATTGAGAGTCCATTGTTCAAGCAACAAAATAGTGACAGAACAGATTTTATAAAATGAAGAATACAACAAATCTAACACATACCATTCAGACAAACTTGAAATTCTAGTATCGTGGCCTCACGGTATCAAACTAGACTCGCCTTCATTAAACGTGAAAGAAACTTACATAATTCATTGTTAAATTATATAAACTAGCACATAAAACATAGGCAAAATAAAAGTGAACTAGGCCATGGTTATACCTTAAAAAATAGCTACGCCAAAAACAATTCAAAGCTTTAAAGTTTATCATCAATAATCATTCATACCATAGTGTAACGATCAAGTTTATTGATGCTTAAAAAGCAGTCCATGAACTTTGTGTTGCTCCAGCTGATACACTAGGTTCCCCTTGAGCAATTTGATCTTCTCTTTTAGGCAATATCATCTTCATCGACGACAATAATAGGAAATCCCAAAGACATGTAGTTAATTAGTAACTTCTTGAGCTTCAATTCTTTCTATTTCTTCAACACCAATTTCTGGCCCCTCGGCAAATTGTTCAGTAGCTTCATCCTTGCAAAATATCTCTTCCCAATCAGCAAATAATGGTCATTTCTTAAATGTCATTCACTTGGCATATGGATCAACCAAAGAATAAAAGAAACTAGTATATAAAGTAACTGACAATATTCCAAAGACAGAGATCATATTCACCAAGAGAAAATATAAGTAACTAGCTTTAGTTTACTAACAATTTAAACAATTGTAAATCACCTTTATGAAGCCATCCCAAGCTTTTGGATCGTCAACCAAGATAGTTCCATTGCTGTATCGAAATCCTAAGTCACTTCGACTTTTGACAACCTATATGGTCAAATAATGATTTTTCCACTCTCTTATTTAAAAAATATATATTTTTTGTAGAGCTTGCAATCCGCAATTAGGATGACAAACATTCATGTGTTGTTCCAGTTCCATCAAATATCCATCTTTAAAGGTTCCATTATCTTCTTTCCAATTATTAGCACACAACCTTTTTAATCCACCAACCAGAGTGAGTTCCTCTTCTTGAGTCCACACCCCTGTTGCCCTTTTTTGAGACATGTTAGACATTTTAGTGGGACTGCAAATTTTAATATGTAAGAATGTAAAAAATTACAATTTATGCTAACTTATTTTCACATATATTGCATTCGTCTCTCACCAGATTTACAAGAGAAAAAAAAAATATGATAAGAAGAAGAAGAAAGTATAAGAAAAGGTTAAGGTTTCAAAAGTTTCTAACCTCAAAGAAAGAATTTAGATCGAGAGTTCTTCAAGACTTGCCTCTTAGAAGATAATGAAATTTTAGATCTATAAAAAGGCATATAATGTATGTAATTGTATTTAATTAGAAATGATGAAGGGTCAGAGCTATCTATCTAGCATACACAATTGAAATGGTCAGCATTGGAGGTAATAAATCCATTCGTCCTTTGGTTAGTAATGGAATGTTAATGCAATTCTAAGGAGTGAAGAACAATTGAATGGTAATCCTGTTATGGATTCTGAAGTTACACTTTGAGCAACTAATGACACAAATAGGCTTGACAAATTTAAGAATAGTTGGAAAATCATTTGGCCAAAGCATCACAGTTAAAACGCCTAATTGCACAAACTCAAAATGAATGCCTCAAAACCCAATCACGACCCGAAGTTACCCCCTAGAAGCGACACAACGTACTTGACCCCGAAGGGGTCGCATACAAGACTCTAGCATCATCATAACATAAGACATAGAAAGAATGCGGAAAAATTTAAAACTTTTACAATAGAAGTCAAACTTCATTTTCATAAGAAAGTCATAAGAATCCAGACTTTGTCTCATTTACCAACTAAACTTAGTAACACAAAGTTTGGGACTTAGCCCTTTACATCAATAAAAGTCTCAATATAAGAAAAACGCAGTTTGAACGAAGAAATGGAAATCCGTCCTCGAACTTGAGGACTCACCACAACTTGGACATAAGCAATCCAAGTCTTCTTCAAGAAAGGAGAGTGTATGTCACCTAGCCAGAACCTACACTTATCAAAATGTAGAGGAAGAAGGGGTTAGCACAAAATTGTACTAAGTATGGAAACATGCATAAAATCGTTAAAATATGATAAAAATGACATTTGAGTTGAAAGGAATGCATTTATCAAGTTTGGAAACCAACATGCATTTTCAATGTCAAAGACAAGCCATGATCACATTTATATTCCCAACATAATAATATCAACACCTTAGCAACCCCTAAAGAACACTTGTGCAATGTATGGTTGGCATCCCATAATACCAACCATACCAAGTACTCCTTTGAAGCTACCTTATTCATACATATCATATTTAGACCTCATCATAATCAATAGACATCAATAAGAAAATGGTCATGTACATTACTTGAACATAAGGAAATTCAATCACAAGAACTATCCATGCAACATACATGCACACATTCATATCTCATCATAACATAAAAGAACCATCCCATAGCATCCTACTAAGTCTACTTGTGCAATGTGGAAGTGAAGTCCCATACCCATAATCCTACTAGTAAACTCACCAAGAAGTCATAGTATAGTTCATGTCTAATTTATTATCTTATCATATAGGGAAGAGTAGCCATAACCGACATAGACCATGTGAGCTACATGGAATCCGGTGTCGTGTAACCCCACACCGAAAGAAGGTGTCCTACTTGCCTATGGTAGAACTAACATGTTTAGCTTTTAGGTGGATCCACTAGCTAAGGTCTTATGAGGGCACATAGTTATGGGATAGGGAGATTGCTTCTAGAAACCCGACCTATTGCATTGGCGGAGGAGCTTCCATCTCATGAGTTCACTTAGATGACCCAACCTATTGCATTAGCGGAAGGGCCTTTACCTCATTGTCCATATCCACTCGGTACTAAGCATTATTTCCCAAATTATACATAATTAGTCTTAAATTTCATTTACATATGTGAAGGAATGCTCTACCCTTCATTCAATACAATTCATCAAAATAGCTCATAGATTCATTAAAGGTGAGAATGTACGTACTTTCAACCTTAGAATCGTCATCAACAAGTGAGTAGAACTTTCAAATTACATTCATAGTGTTTTCATGAGAATTAGCCTTTCAATCAACACAACAATATTATCACCATCCTAGACAATTCATACATGAATGTGTAAAGGGTAAGGGGAGAATTGAGGTTTCAATAATACCTCAATTTACACAATGGTGACAAGTTCTTTACCTTTCAAGTGAATTGTAAGTTCACATACAACTATCATCAATCATGAACCAACCTTCACAATTTACCCCCTTCAAGGGTTATGAACCAAGTCTCACAATCACACTTAGAAATACTACTTTAAGCATGAAGAAAACAAGATTCAATAACTAGAGTAATATAGGAACAATTCATAGTAATCATCTTATATCAATACACCCATCCCAATTCATGAAATTGGGTTCATGGGGTAGTTCATGGGTTCATGGAAAATTTTACAATAAAAATCACCATTAAACATAAAATCATCCATAATATAATGCAATTAACATAATAAAATCATATTTAGGAAGAACCCATGGCTAGAATGAAAACCCTAGTTTTTGAACAATATACCCAATTTTGAAATTAGAGTTGAAGGGCTTCATGGAGAAAAGTGTTCCATGAATCAAGGTTCCCATACCGTAATTGAAGCTTTTCCCACTAATTGGAGTTGAGAAGATGGATTCTTGAGACCTAACCTTTAAGTTCTTGGTGTTCTTCAATGGAGGAACTTCTAGGGAGAGAAATATTGAGAGGAGAGGATTTTGGGGAAATATTTGGGTGTTTGTGAATAATGACCAAGTCTTTTGAATTTTGACTTAAAACTAATATATATTTTACCCCTAAAATACCCAAAACACCCCTACTTTATTTGGACTTAAAAAGTAAAAGACTTAAATGACCCTCACTTAAAGGACTCAGTGCAGGCTCACGACCATCTTCACGAGCCGTGGTGAGGACCACTACTCATGTTCCTCCTCGTGAAGATTGGGGAAGTAGCCCTTCATGGTGACACAAGGCTCACAAGCCCAAGGCATCACCACGAAAGGATCCGCGAGCCGTTGTGAAGACCACGAGCCGTTGTCCCTCTCGTGGTCCTTGAGGCAGTGGCCTTGCCACTTGGGACCATTGGCTATTTGCCTAAGTCAACTTCACAAGCACCTCCCATGGTCATGGTCATGACCATGGGCCATGGTGACAGCCGTGAAGTTTGAGGCAGTAGCTAGGAAAAATGGTGGCCACATTTTTGTGGCGAAGGCATCTTCACGAGAACCCTTCACGAGCTGTGATGAGGACCATGATCTAGTGAAGGGTGAGGCAGTGTACTAAAGTCTAGGGTCAGCCTTGGCCCCTTTCCCATGGCACTTGCCTTATGGCGTTGACTCCTATAACTCTCATTCAAGACGTTCATCCTCACGTTTAGGCTCTAGTTTAATCTAGCATTTTTCGGAGTGTTACACCAACCATCCTACTAGATAAAAAATGACCTTCCGGATCTAATCGTGCTAACGAAATTCTCATCCGAACACATTTTACCAATAATATTGACTGGAGTCGAACTTTAACTAAATTTCCAAGTTAAAACGCCTAATTGCACAAACTCAAAATGGAAGTCTCGAAACCCATACCAACCATCCTACTAGACCAAAAATGACCTTATGGATCTAAGCACGCCGACAGAATTCTCATCCGATCACGTTTTACCAAGAATATTGACTGAAGTCGAACTTTGACTAAAATTTCCAGTTAAAATGCCTAATTGCACAAACTCAAAATGGACGCCTCGAAACACAAACCAACCATCCAACTAGACCAAAAATGACCTTCCAGATCTAACCGCGCTAAAGGAATTCTCATCCAATCATGTTTTACCAAGAATGTTGACTAAAGTCAAACTTGGACTAAATTTTCAAGTTAAAACGCCTAATTGCACAAACTCAAAATTGAATCCTCTAAATCCAAACCAACCATCCTAATAGACCAAAATGACCTTCCGTATCTAACCGTGCTGACGAAATTCTCCCCGATCACTATTTACCAAAAATATTGACTAAAGTCAAACTTTGACTAAATATCCAAGTTAAAACGCCTAATTGCACAAACTCAAAATGGAAGCCTCAAAGCCCAAACCAATCATCCTACTAAACTAAAAATGACCTTCCGTAGCTAACCGCACTGATGGAATTCTCATCCGATCATGTTATACCAAGAATATTTATCGAAGTCGAACTTTAACTAAATTTCAAATTTCTTGGTAAAATGTGACCAGATGAGAATTACGTCAGTTCAATTAGCACCGAAAGGTCACTTTTATTCTAGTAGGATGGTTGGTTTGGGTTTCGAGGCTTCCATTTTGAGTTTTTGCAATTAGGTGTTTTAACTTGGAAATTTAGTCAAAGTTCGACTTTAGTCAATATTTTTGGTAAATAGTGATTAGATGAGAATTTCGTCAGTGCGGTTAGATCTGGAAGGTCATTTTTGGTCTAGTAGGATGGGTGGTTTGGGTTTTGAGGCTTCCATTTTGAATTTGTGCGATTAGGCGTTTTAACTTGGAAATTTAGTTAAAGTTCGACTTTAGTCAATATTCTTAGTAAAATGTGATCGGATGAGAATTCCGTTAGCATGGTTAGATTCGGAAGGTCATTTCTGGTCTAGTAGGATGGATTGTTTGTGTTTCGAGGTTTCCATTTTGAGTTTGTGCAATTAGGTGTTTTAACTTGAAAATTTAGCCAAAAATCCACTTTAGTCAATATGTTTGGTAAATATTGATCAAATGAGAATTCCGTTAGCACGGTTGGATTCGGAAGGTCATTTTTGGTCTAGTAGGATGGTTGGTTTGTGTTTAGAGGCTGCCATTTTGAATTTTTGCAATTAGGCGTTTTAACTTGGAAATTTAGTCAAAGCTCGACTTTAGTCAATATTTTTGGTGAATATTGATTGGATGAGAATTCTGTCTGCGCGGTTAGATCCGTAAGGTTATTTTTGGTCTAGTAGGACGGTTGGTTTGTGTTTCGAGACTTCCATTTTGAGTTTGTGCAATTAGGTGTTTTAACTTAGATATTTAGTCAAAGTTTTACGTTAGTCAATATTTTTGGTAAATATTGATTGGATGAGAATTTCTTCAGCGTGGTTAGATCCGTAAGGTCATTTTTGGTCTAGTAGGATGGTTGGTTTGTGTCTCGAGGTTCCATTTTGATGTTGTGCGATTAGGCGTTTTAACTTGGAAATTTAGTCAACATTCCACTTTAGTCAATATTTTTGGTAAATCGTGATCGGATTAGAATTCCGTCAGCGCAGTTAGATCTGGAAGGTCATTTTTGGTCTTAGTAGGATGGTTGGTTTGGGTTTCGAGGCTTCCATTTTGAGTTTGTGCGATTATGAGTTTTAACTTGGAAATTTAGTGAAAGTTAGACTTTAGTCAATATTCTTGGTAAATCATGATCGGATGAGAATTCCGTCAGCGCGATTAGATTTAGAAGGTCATTTTTGGTCTAGTAGGATGATTCGTTTGAATTTTGAGGCATCCATTTTGAGTTTGTGCAATTAGGCATTTTAACTTGAAATTTAGTTAAAGTTCGACTTTAGTCAATATTCTTGGTAAATAGTGATCGGATGAGAATTTCGTCAGCGCGGTTAGATCATGAAGGTCATTTTTGGTCTAGTAGGATAGTTGGTTTTAATTTTGAGGCCTGGTTTGAGTTTCGAGGCTTTCGTTTTGAGTTTGTGCAATTAGGCGTTTTAACTTGGAAATTTAGTCAAAGTTCGACTTCAGTCAATATTCTTGGTAAAACCATATCGGATGAGAATTTTGTCAGTGCGGTTGGATCCGGAAGGTCATTGTTGGACTAGTAGGATGGTTGGTTCTGGTTTTGAGTTTGTTAAATTAGGCTTTTTAACTGTGATGTTTTGGCCAAATGGTTTTCCAACTGTTCTCAATTCTGCCAAGCCTATTTGTGTCATTAGTTGTTCAAAGTCTAACTTAAGAATCCATAACAGGATTACCATTCAATTGTTCTTCACTCCTTAGAATTGCATTAATCTTCCATTACTAACTAAAGGACGGATGAATTTATTAAGTCCAATGGTGACCATTTCGATGGTGTATGGTAGATAGATAGTTGTAACCCTTTATCAGAATCACTTTATTTCCATTCTTTACTTGACAGTGCATTAGTTGCTCTTTAAAATGTTAATTGGTTACCTTCACCAACTATCAATCCAAAGGATCCAAATCCCTGTCTTTGTCACAATTACTATAGTTTGCCTGCCACTTCCAACCTGGTAGTGCTTTCTTAATGATGTGATATTCTTTATTTTAGAGCACCTCAACTACGTGACTATACATATTAAGCTAAAAGAGAAAGCATTCATGAGGAAAGAATTCACTCTCACATAATTCATTATTAAAATATTATACACATCTTCATTTAAAGTGAATGAAACTTACATAATTCATTGTTGAATTACAAAAGCTAGCACATACAACAAAGACATGCAATTACTTGTTTTTTCAAAAGAAGTCTCTTATTTTTATAACATTATCCTTCCATGACAGACACTAAGCTTCAAAAGTTGAATACCAGCCCGAACAACATATAATCAGTTGACGTAATAGCATCTGAGTACTTTGTATTTTTGATTGGACCTTTGTGATTACTGTAACTGCTGAATAATCTACGAGAAAAGAAAAGTTCAATACAGTCTCGGAGAAGAAGGAATTAAAAACACCTTGAGAAGATGATGAACTTACCATTTGGGTCAGCGTTTTGAGCAATCTGAAGAGCATCTGTGTTGGCTACTTACAAAAACACTAATGTTGAACCTAATCATGCATTTGTTATACAAAAACAACCTACTTTAAGCCCACAACATTCACATATGTGTACATTTGTGGACATTCTACTAGGTAAAAAAAATTCCATTATGATTAGACCTTATAAAATAGCTACACAAAAATCATTCAGCGATTTAAAGCTTATCATTAATAATCATCCATATTATACTGTGACGTTCAAGTTCACTGATGCTTAAGAAGAATTCCATGATCTTTATATCTTGAGTAATTCCCATTGCTGCCTTGACTCATTCATTTGATTTGTATATTTCAAATGCAGGGGATCCAATAATAGAAAATATCTTACCAGGAATCTCAGATAGATCAAGCTCTCCTAGCTTGTCAATTAAAGAAGTCATCCTCTTATCATGACTTTCAGTGAATTATTTCATCACCTCCATCAAACTTTTAAGAACCGTCTCATTATCATCTTCAGCTATTTTTCTTTTTTTGCTTCTACCTTTTGCATTGACTTTAGAAGACGATGCTTTAAAATTATTACCTTGTTTATGAGATTGATGAGTTTCACGTTTTTGAGTTGTGAATGAACTTTGTACTGCTCCAGTTAATTCATTAGGTTCATCTTGAGCAGTAAATGGACTTTGTGTTGCTCCAGTTGATACATTAGGTTCCTCTTGAGTAGCTTGATCTTCACTTTTTACAAAAGCATCATCTACGTCGATAACAACAAAAGGAAATCCCAGAGACATGCCATTATTAATTTCTTGAGCTTCAATTCTTTCTATTTCTTCAACAACATCTTCTGGCCCTTTGGCAAACTCTCCGGTAGCTCTATCCTTGCCAAATATCTCTTTCCAGTCAGCAAATAATGGCCATTTTTAAAGTTCATTGACTTGGCATTTGGATCAACCTAAGAAAATAAAGAACAAGTACATGAAGTAACTGGCAATATTCCAAAGACAAAGATCTATTAACCAAAAGAAAATATAAGTAAGTAGCAATTCTGTAATGATTTAAAATAAATATAAATCACCTTTATCAAGTCATCCCAAGCTTTTGGATCATCAACTAAGATACTTCCATCACTATATTGGAATCCTAAACCACTTCGACTCTTTAGTAACGATGTGGTTGCATAACTCTTTTTTCATGCTCTTATTTTAGAATCAACACGTGGTAGAGATTTCAATCCACAGTTAGGATGATGAGCAATCATGTAGTGTTCCAATTCCATTAAATATCCATGTCTAAAGGTTTCATTATCTCCTCTCCTACCATTAACACACAATTCTTTTAATCCATCTACAAGAGTAAGTTCCTCTTCTGGAGTCCATACCCTTGGCGATGAAGGTGTTGATTTTCCCCCTCTTTCTGGACGTGTTAGATGTTGTAGCAGTAGAACTAGCCATTTCAATCTGTAAAATTATAAATGAAATCACAAGTAATAGTAAGTTACAACTTACTAGTAAATTATTTCAATTATAACCAAATAAATTGTAATACAACTTGATTGATCTAGGAAAAAGATAATGTGAAGACATATATACAAATTCACTACTTATATTTAAAAATAATAGATATACATTAAGATTCACTATTTTTCTGTACAAACAACAATGTGAGACATACAAAAAATTGACCATTCGTTTTCACAAAATAAAAAATGTATGAAAACCAAAAACAAAAGTACATAAGCACACCCATAGTGACCTCATAGTTTAAAATTATACAAATTGATTTTCCAATCTTTCATTCCACATAGATTGAGCTAGTTCATCCGTCCAAGTGGTCCACTCATCAGATGCTTCAATTGTATTAATATTTTCAGGTTCTTGTTGATTCTCCATGTGGAATTCTATTTCCACATCTAAGGGGTCAGCTTCCATCTCTCTTCCAATGAAATTGTGTATCAAACAACATGCACTAATAATTCTATTATGAACCTTAACCGAGTACCACGAAGGACTTCTAAGAATTTCCCAACGTCCTTTTAATAGTTCAAATTCTCTTTCAATAACATTACGTGCCCTAGCATGCTTCATATTAAAGAGCTCTTCTCGACATCGAGGTGATGGATTGTTACCCTGCCAATCCTTTATCCAATATCTATATCCTCGGTAGGGAAACAGAAAACCATTTCCATTTGTATTTCCTCCATCGCACAAATAGTAATTGCCTAAAAATGTAAACAATAATATAATTACTTTAAATATTATTCTATTTTGATGTAGTAGAAATAGATAAGGGTCTGCATATTATTTAGCATACCTTGAGGTACTTTCAACCCATTTTTTCGTACAACAACATCTCGCAATACACGACCATCAGCGGCTGATCCCTCCCAACCAGGTAATACATAAATGAAGTTGAGATTTATATCACAAACCCCCAAGACATTAGTTACTATATCTCCTTTTCGTATTCTGTATCTTGGCTTATATATTGCTTCAACTCTAATGGAAATGTAAGTACCATCCAATGCACCAAGACAACCCTATAAGATAAATTCAACTCTAACTACTAATGGACTGTTAAAAATAAAAATACTTTCACCATAATATTTCAAGTTTGTTTGTAGTAAATCAAATGTTAGATTGAAATTTACCTACCTTAAACCATTTCCATCGATCATCAGTATCATCTTCGAGCACCGGATTAGGTTTAGCAAGTAACACTGGAGTTAGTTTAAGAATAGCTCTTAGACATTCATTAAAGGCTCGACTTACACTCCAGCCCGATCTAATATAATTAACTTTGACAGACTTGTTCTTCTCGTGATGAGCCAAAATATTTAAGAACATTGCTAACTTTTCAGTACTCGACATATTTTTACTGTCAATCAACCCTTCAATATTCTTTGCTAAGGAGGCTAAAATGTGAAAGGAATTTCTATCCATCCTAAGCTTGTCAATACATACAATATCATTGTCGTGAATGAGAACATTTAGATGAGACAAGATTTTAGGAATTCTAGCACTCATACAATATCGAATGACCCGCCTATTTCTAAATTGGTTTCATAATAACATGCTGTAAATAACCATAAAAAAAACAAATAAGGACAATATACGAATGCACCACAATCTCCTCAAGGATGATAAAGCATTCAAAATCGCACAATTGCTGAGAATCCATTTACACTTATTTTCCATTTAAAAATTGCAACATCATTATCAAATTGAATCCAAAAAGAAAAAAAAAGTATCAATCATGTTACTTAACTAATTATTGCAGACACATTAAATGTGTATAATAGGAAGGTAATAAATGGTTTCCTATTAGAATGTTCAATTTTATTAAAAATAATAATGAAAAGTAACAGTGAAAAATAGGGTAAAATGTTTATTTTTGTTTGGCTTCAATAGCTAGAATACTAATACTATATTGTCAAACTGCAAATACATGTTCATCTTTTTGCAGTTTTAGAAGCTAAAACAACTAAACTTAATGAACCCATTTTTCAGAAAGCAGGATTTTTGAACAAACAAAACAAAACTCACATCAACTTAACTAGAAAATATTGAGAAGATCTAGAATTTCATTCGACTATCATCAGATTAACAAGAGGAAAAACACAAAAAGAGAAAACAGGAGGAGAAGAAGAAGAAAATAAAAAAAGATCAGCCAAATTTTGAGTTTCAGAACTTCTAACCTCAAAGAACGAACGCCAGATTGAAAAACGTTTTTCAATCTAATTGCCTGGAAGATGAAGAGCCATTCTAGATCTACAGATATGGAGAAAGGATCTGAATGTTAATCTAAAAAGAAGTGTTGTATATTTGATTGAGAGTGAAGGGTAAAATTGTCAATTCATATTTTTATTCAGGAATTGGCCAAGTATTACTTCACTTCCTCTTAGTTCAAGCTATTCCTTAGCGATTGTTCATCTTCCACTGCCCGAGGCCTCCAGAAAGAAGACGTTCTTTTGCATTGCACTTCTTCATGTCTTGGTTCACCGTCGTTCTGAATAAGTCAGATAGCTGATCGAGAAAGCACCGCAGGTATTAGTTATTCAACAAATTAAATTTAAAAGAAAAATGCCCAACAGATTTCGAGTAAGCAAAACGAAGTCTTTAATTTTATTTTATTTTAAAAGTAAAGAAAAAAAGAAGGCCTGAATGCTGATAACTTTATCGACTGATTTGGCATTGAAGAATAGTGTTTGTTAAAAAAAGATAATTCTATTTTAAGTATGCTTCTAAGCAAAATAACCTACATAATTTTGTTAATTTACTTGGAAAAGAAGTGAAAAAATTCGTTCAACAAAACCTTATAGAAAGTCAAATTTTAATAGATTTGGAAGTGTTAAAATTTATGGTTCATGTTTATGTCAAATAGAAAACTGGTTTTAGTATATTTGTTATAAATCTCAAAATTGAAGGTTATATTAAATGCTTTACCCAAATGGTAATAACATAATATATTTATTTACCTTGGTATTATAAATAGGGTAATGTCAAATGGCCAGAAAATTTGGGCAGAAATTTTAAAAATCTATAATATCTTTTTTATTTTAAACTAAACTAAGCTTTTTCTATTTTTAATTAAAAGGTACTCTATTAAAGTTAAAATGATAAAAATATTTTAAAAGGTAAAATAATATAGGTAAAATATCTGCCAAATTTTCGGGCCAATTTTTTTTCTTCTTATAAATATATCCCTAATATAATTGATTAGTGAGAAAGCGGAATCACGTTTTAGGTTAAGTGGGGAGTACATATTTTGTTTGCGTTTGGGAAGATGAAACGGCTCGAATCAATGAGTATGAATCTGAATGATGATTTAGTTGCAGAGATCATCTCCTACCTGCCTTTGAAACTTGCTATTCAATGTAAAGTTATAAGCAAGAATTTTAATCGTTGGATCTCTGATCCTAAATTTTATAAAACTTTGTTCCAACATCAAAAGTTGTCAACACTAGTTTTGGCTTATAAAGTCAATGGTGAAACCAGTGGCTTGCAAAAATACTTCAAAAACCTTATTATCCCAACAATCGATGGCCCGTTTCATACTGAACCCTTTGGATTTAGGATTGTGGCTGAATCCAAGGGTCTGCTTCTGCTTGTCTTTTCTCGACTTGGGCTATTCTGTATTTTCAATCCTATAACTGGAGCTCATCAATTCATACCATACCCTGACCATTATCGTCGTAGGGTAATTGATCATGCACGCTTATTTGTTGATTACCCTGCTTCAGATCAATATAAATTGGTAACCCTTGAGATACTGGAAAAACGAAAACCAAAATATAAAATTCATATACTTGAGCCATATGGGTTAATGTGGCGTGAATTTCAACTCACAAGGGCTAAAAGGATTAGTATTAAAAAACCTGAGCACGGTTCCCTCTTGCATTGGGTCATACATGATGGACTTATTCTTGTTTTTGATGCAAAGAGAGAAGAGGCTACAATTCTTAACCCGTCCAAGTTCATCAGTATTCATCATAAGCCAAATCCAAATGCGAGGATCTGGCACTGTTCCAGTCGAAAGTTAGTTATGGTGCAAGGACAGCTTACATTCGTTCATACCTACCACAAATGGACAATCATTGCTGTTTATAATTTTGAAAGCAGAAATTGGAGAGTTTCCCCTGCTTTCGAGCCACGCACTTATGCTTGTCTTCCAATCTACATTGACGGTAAAGAGGTCCTATTCCTAGTTGGTGGTGGATATCTGTATGAATATGATTTTGATAGGAATACAATAAAAAAAGTTGCAGATTATAGCGACATAAGCTATGGAGTTCCTTCTGTCATCTATCCCTTCAAACCATCACTAGCCTCTGTCCATGAGACACTCGCTGGAACAGTTTATGCTAACCATCTCCCCAGCATTATTGCAATCTTAGATGAGCTCAAAAGATGTATTACCATCTAGTTTCTGTTCAATTTTATCTTTTATTGTATTACTTATATATATTTGTCAAAATGTGTTTCCTGTTTGGAATCTGCTTCCTGTTTCGTGTTGACCAAGTTGTTTAGAATAAGCAAATCTTTCTTCAAATTAGATTAAAAAAAATAAAAAAATAAAAAAAATATCTAGCTACTGGAAGATGCCTTAAGTCTTGAATATGATATATGTGTTGCGGAAGCCGAATATATAGAGAGTGATGAAATCACAACTGCTATATCTAAAGATAGCTAATAAATAGTAGATGAGACAACAATAAAAAGAACACCAGGAATTAATGAGGTTCGGCAAACTTTTGTTTTCTTTTGCCTACTCCTCGGACACAACAAACCAATATTTATTTCACTCCAAAAAGAGTACAAGTGAAATACTACAAGAGAGAAAGAAGATCAAAATGCCTTTGAAGATGAGAAGGCAAGTGAGAGGTGTGTTACAAATGAATTAGGAACTACCTATTTATAGGAGTGAATTCTTCCTATTGATGTCATCCATGACATCACAATGCGTCAAAATATCAAGATTTATCTTGTGAAACCATTTTATGGTTCACCTAAATTTCACCTACAAAAGATGTTATCTTGACTTTTGTACCAATGAAGAATTATCTTCCTAACTACCAAATCTTCACATTCATTCATCTTTGAATCTTGTCAAATTTAACAATATGTTCTATATACTAAATCATAAGATAAGAACTTTTATCGCACACACGAAACATCAACAGATGATGAATACCTCTAGTCGAGGAGTGTTGTCACTCAAACTGTTGTGAATCAAGTTGACTTTATAAGGGCCTGTGGGCTAGTTGAGGAGTGTGGATAAAGCATTTTCCTCCTTCACTAATATTTATTTGCTTGTAGATGTTATTTCCGCAACTGATTCTACCATTGTTTGGACTCTGGAATGCTTGAATTGCACTATTGGAGGCAGGAATGGTTGTGCATTCAACACACCAACACCAACCACAAGATAACAAGCTAGTGCAAAATGGGAATAACATGGAGAAATATATCAGAGGTTGTTATGTGAGACTCTTCCTACATTTTGTTGTGATATATAACATGGATGTTGTTTATATGATTCATCTATGGGCAATTGGTGTGATTGATAATGCCGGTGCTGTTAACTTGAAGAGAACCTACCAAATTGCTGGAGTAGCTAAGAGGATGAATACATCTGTTTCTGTGGCAACTGAAAGTTCTAAGTTAACTTGTCTTATGTCACTGGATCGGCCAAAGGTAGTGCCAACTTTTTGTCCAATTGATTTTATATCCAAACAACTTCACTGGTCGGTCGACTAATTAGGTACTACTTCTTTTCTTTAACTGATGAAGTGGGATTACATCTTAATTTTGTTCTCGATTGCATCTCTGGCACTGTTCATGATGTTATGAAGCAGTTAAATCAGTTGAACCAAGGATTTGCCTTTGGTACTAGTGAAATTTTGCACAAATCCACCTTTCCAGGCATTATCCTACAAACGTCACCTTAGAGGAGTATGTTGCGGAGACATATGCCATTTTTGAGGTGTTATGGTTCTAGTTAAAGCTGGACAAGATGTTCAAGAGGCAACAAGAGTAATGTCAATTTCCTTAATACTCTCCAAAGACAACATAAAGTTACACTTCGTATCAGAACATCTAGATCATTTTATTTGGCCAAGTTTATTGCTGGATGGAGGAGTGTTGTTTCACTTTACACTCGTGACATTGAAGCATGTGGAAATTGCTACTCATCAAATAATTGAGGGAGTTTTGGATGGATTTCATGACTTGAACCTTGAGGACAAGGTTCCTTTTGAGGGAGGGAGTATTGTTGTGAATCAAGTTGACTCTGTAAGGGCCTATGGGCAATTAGAGACTTTTATTTGGGATCCAGGTCCAATAACCATTTGTTAAAAAGGACTAGGAGTTAGAAGAACGGTTATGAAAATTATGTCGAATCTTTGGCTTTCAGTTATCTCTCATCCCTTTTCTCTGTTCTAATATCTCATCCCCTTCTAGTTACCTTCTTCTATGTTAATCTATCCGTAATTAGTATGTTATTACTCAGTTGTGTATATTATACGTTGTAATTTATATTCAATGATAACAATATATATATATATATATATCAGTGTTTGTATTAGAAATCGGGTTTGCTTCACAAACTCTCCTATTGTTTGGTGTGTGTCTTTTCAAGTAATAAGGCTGCTTGCTAAATGAACTAGTGCTGACGAAATGCCTCATAGAAAATAAATGGAAGCAAATTATTTCCAGTTGAGTCCGACTTAAGGCGTGTTGTAAGATGTAAGACAATAGTAAACAGGGGAGAATACCACTGATGAGTAAAGCCAAAACTAAAGTTCAACTTGTTTGCCTCTGGGAATTTTGTTCGTAGTTGTTCATTAAATTTCAATAATCAACTTTAAGGAAAATGACTTCCCTTAAAAAATTAAAGAAAACATTTTTCAATACTCTACTTCATCCTTAAATATTGTTTTTTCTTACCCTACCCTTTACCCCGTACCCAACCCTCCCAATAAAAAAAAAAATAATTTTTTTAAATTTTCTAATTTTTAAAATTTCAAATATATTTCTATCCCTACCCCCAAACAAGCCCCCCTCCCCAAGGGAAAATTTTCAAAATGTCAACATTTTGACATTTAATAGGTTTCCTTAGCCACACTTTCAATATTTATCTAAAATGTCAATATTTTAGTTTGTTATGAAGTTATTTATGTATTTTTTATTTGTTTGATTTTCAAGATTACAATTATTTAATAAAGAAGAAAATCAAGGGAGATATAATATTTTTTTTTAAAAAGGAACATATCACTTAAAATTCTCATCAGTTACAATTTCAAAAAAAAATTTCCTTTTTCATTCGATTGGATCAACTTTCCTTTTTATTATGTTTTCATTATAATTGTATACCAATAATTTTTACTTGTTATGTTCTCACTTTACCATTCAAATTAAAATT
>NW_006239012.1:199781-200368 GCF_000226075.1 Solanum tuberosum | reverse complement strand
AAATTGTATTACATGACTGCCAAATATATTTTTCTTTTATTTGTATTACAAAAATATTACTGATTGTATCTCAATATATAAAATCTAATCATTACATATGAATATGATTTATGAAATGATACAAGATTCTAGAAAAAAAATTTAGCATACGTGGTGGAAATAATACAATATGTTGAGGAAGGATATAATATTCTAAAAAAATAGATACAAATTGACTATGAAAGAAATAGGGATACAAGATTCTGAAAAACAAATAGCATACATAGTGAAAATAATACAATCTGGTGAGCAAGAATACAATATTCTAAAGAGATAATACAAATTGACTGTTAAAAAATAGGATACATCTACGCTTAAGAAATACAAATCCATTTGACATACCTATTTGAATGACTACAAACTAAAAAAGAAATACAATGTTCTTAATAAAAATACAAATGAAGAGTAAAAAGAATAATTGACAAAAAAAATTAATATGAATACTATTCTGGTATGAATACAATTTTGCAACCTTCTTCTCTGACTCTCTCTTTCTTCTTCGTCTGCTATGTTCCTTTTTTCCGATTTTTTTCACCAAACCCAAATCT
>NW_006239012.1:192935-199727 GCF_000226075.1 Solanum tuberosum | reverse complement strand
TGATTTTTTTCACCCAATCCAAATCTGAATCTGTATTCACTTGTGCATTAGTAACTCTATAAATAAAATTCAAAATTATTAAATATAAATATTTAACAAACTCACATAAAAATCGAAAAAATGACGGAAAATCCGTCATACATACAATCCAAAATTCAACATAATTTGTGATTTTGAAAACAAAATCTCATGAAATCTCGCAAAATAAATGATGACTTCGAAAATACCTTTATCAATTGAGAGATTTCTTGAATTAATTGATAGATCTGAACAAATTGGTATGAACTTGAATAATTAGTTCTTCTTCAACAATAAGAGAGAGAATAATGGTGAAAATTTGATTAAAGAGAAAAAAAATGAGAAAACGTGAATGATGGGGACAATGGTGAAAATTGAAAAGTTGATGAAAGAGAAAAAAATTTGAAAACGTAAAAGATGGAAAATAAATTTAATGGTATTAAAACCTAGGAAGAAGTGTAAATGGGTAGTGGATGTATTTCATGTTGGACTATTTTGAGAAATAAAAGGAAAGACAAATAATAGTATTTGGATACAAATTATTTTCTAAAATATTGACATTTTGACATTTTAATAATTATTTCAAAGTGTAGATGTTTTTACTAATTAAGTTAGGGATTGTGACTAGTTTGCTAATTTTCCCTAAATATATTTATATTTAATAATTTTGAATTTTGCTTATAGAGTTACTAATGCACAAGTGAATACAGATTCAAATTTGGGTTTGGTGAAAAAAATCGGAAAAAAGGAACATAGCAGATGAAGAAGAAAGATAGAGTCGGAGAAGAACGTTGCAAAATTGTATTCATACCAGAATAGTATTCATATTAATTTTTTTTGTCAATTATTCTTTTTACTCATCATTTGTATTTTTATTAAGAACATTGTATTTCTTTTTTAGTTTGTTGTCATTCAAATATGTATGTCAAATGAATTTGTATTTCTTAAGCATAGATGTGTCCTATTTTTTAACGGTCAATTTGTATTTTTTTTTAGAATATTGTATCCTTGCTCAACAGATTGTATTATTTTCACTATGTATGCTATTTATTTTCCAGAATCTTGTATCCCTATTTCTTTCATAGTCAATTTATATTTATTTTTTTAGAATATTATATCCTTCCTCAACAGATTGTATTATTTCCACCATGTATGCTATTTTTTCCCCAGAATCTTGTATCCTTTCATAAATCATATTCATATATAATGATTAGATTATATTGAGATACAATCAGTAATATTTTTGTAATACAAATAAAAGAAAAATATATTTGGCAGTCATGTAATACAATTTTGATCACTGAAATACAATTTATAGTTTTCACTATGAAAGTAAAAAAATAAATTATAATTTGAATGGTAAAGTGAGCACATAACATGTAAAAATTATTGGTATACAATTATAATGAAAATATAATAAAAAGGAAAGTTCATCCAATCGAATGAAAAAGTTGATTTTTTTTTTTGAAATTGTAATTGATGAGAATTTTAAGTGATATGTTCCTTTTAAAAAAATATTATCTTCCTTGATTTTCTCCTTTCTAAATAATTTCAATCTTGAAAATCAAACAAATAAAAATATACATAAATCAAATACATATAAACTAAAAATTGACATTTTAGATAAATATTGAATGTGTGGCTAAGGAAACCTATTAAATGTCAAAATATTGACATTTTGAAAAATTTCCCTCATAATGAAGTCTAGTGCAAGGGGTAAATAAGATTTCATTCTCTCACATCTTTGAAGTCATAAATAGTTTTCTCATTTTTTTCTACAAAACATCCCTGCTTAATTCTTCCAAATTACGTAACTTTTTCTTTTATTATTTTTGTTTTGAAGTGGATGACCTTTTTCTTTATTGGGTTTATTTTTAAATTTGCTAAATATTAAGGGATCGTTTAGTTCGAATACAAGTTACCATGAGATTAATTATGTTGAGATAAGTTATGTTGGGATTAATTATGATAAGAGAAGTTGTGGAGAGATTATTTCGTATTGAGTATTTGGTTTGTTGTACTAAAAAAAAAATGCATTACATAAATTTTAAGAATAAGTTATTTGTTTACAAAAATACCCTTCACTTATTTAGTTTTTTATATTTTCTTTTCATACTTTAGTTATTCATTTTAAAAATAGAACTTTCATTTTATTTAGCTTAATTATTTTTGTATGTGCATTTCTATGATGGCACCGTATGTATTTAAAAATAAATCTTTCTTCTTATTTAGCTTTAAAATAGAATTTTCATCTGAAGTAAAAGAAGATTAATGAGAAATCAAAATATAAATAAACATAAGAATTAGTCAAATAAAAACTATATTTATATAGTGTAATATTTTAATTGAAAAATATGAAGAATTATCATAAAATAAGAAATAATAAAGGTTGTGAATGTTAATATACATGACATTAAAAAATAAATATGCATGAATGTGAAAAGTTATGTATAAAAAAGTGTATAGTGATATATTTTTCATATACCTATTTTATGGCAGTGATAAGTTATCCCAGAATTACTTTACCACCCAAGGAGAGGGATAACTTATTCCGGTACTAATTATTAATCCTAGATAAGTCACTCTGGACTTGCCAACCAAACAACAAATTAAATGGTACTATAATTTAATCACAAAGACTATTTGGTATTATCATTCACACCAAACAACCTCTTAGTGGATAACGAGTCTGCCCTTATCTTAAGAAGAATTTTTAAAAAGAACTATAGTTCCGACCTTATTAAGAATTTATAGTTATATTCCAGATATTTACTATTTATAGAAAGATAAAAAGAGAGAGAAGGTATTAGGTAATTGTATTCATAAATGCATTTGGATTGTATCAATGAATTCAGTTGAAAGTAAAGAGAGGGAGGGGGATGAATTAAAATTCCTTTAGTCGACTTCCCAGATGGAGCAGTCGACTCACCTGCAAGTTAGTATCACAGTATAAAATAAAAGTTATGAAAGGAAGTAAATCGACCCAGAATATTTTATACTGGTTCGGAACATCGATGTGGTGCCTACTTCCAGTTCCCTTGGGTTACAAGGGTTTCCTTAAGAGCTTGTTGAGAACTTGAGTTTTATAGAATGTTACAGTTGAGAGCCCTGTCTGATATGCAAATCTTCTTCTTCTTCTTTGACACAACCTCTACTTGTATAACCTACTCTCACATCTTTCTTTCTCTTTTGTTTTCAATTGTTCACTCAAGTGTGTACAAAGCTTTATGAAAGATAAAAGAAGATTACAATATAAGTTCAAGTGAAGTCCGTATTTCACAACTAACACTAAGGGAAGTTTATATAGATAGGTTGATGCCTTGCAAGGAAAATCCAAGGGAGTTTATCTCAATCATGGATGTTGAGGGATCCCTTGATTGAGGCGATTAGATAAGTCATGTCCTTATCAGATATGTGCATGACATAATTGCTTTGCTTCCTTCTTGGTGGCGATCTACTTGATTCTTGGCCTGATTTGTTTTTATTTCTTCCTCTGGTAGCTTGCTTGATTCTTGCTGGATTGCTGATTCTTTCTTCCTTTGGTAGCTTGCTTGAATCATGGCTGGAAATTTGTTTTGTCATATCAATCATGATTTGCTTGATTGATTTCTAGAATCTCTGATTGATTCGAGAGATCAGGACATATCTTAATTTTGACACTTATGCTTTATGCTTGGTTTCCTTTCTTATTGATGTGTTTGCCTGCGAAGAGTATGACTGAATGTGTAAGTGTCATTTATCAAAATCAACAGACGCTAAGAAGTTAACAATCCCCCTCTTTTTGTTAATAACAATTAAATTTACAATTTCAATATAGTAATATGAGAGACAATGAAACTTCCCTGATGTTCCTGTAGAATTTCGTTGGTCTTGTAGCTCCCCCTGTGGTAAGACTCCTCTGTATGTGTTGGCTCCCGTTGCCTTTATGGAAATTGTGGAAGCAAAAATGTTCTCCCCCTTTGACATAATCAAAAAGACAACAGGGCAAATAGGATAATAGTAGGACAAAAAAAAGATAAAAACAGTACAACAGATATGAGGATAACGAGTCCTCAATATGTATTCCAAAAGACAGAGATCTAAAAGACAAAAAAGAGACATCAAACACATAAAAGGAAATTAAAACATCTTAACTAAAGCACGTAATACCAAGACAATTTCTGAGGAAACAAAATATTTCTTCAAGCAAGGATTTTGTAAAAATGTCAGTCAATTGATTTTTAGAATCAACAAACTCTAACGAAAATCCCCGTTCTCAACATTATCTTGAATAAAATGATGCTTGATATCAATATGCTTAGCCCTGGAATGATTCACAATATATTTAGAGAGACTAATAGCATTAGTATTATCACAAAAAATAGGGACAACTTCATAAGAGAGATCATAATCAAGTAATTTATGCATCATCCATAATAATTGAGTACCACAACTTCCCACCGCTAGATATTCATATTCCGTAGTAGATAATGTGACGAAAGCTTGTTTTTTGCTGTGCCAGGAGATCAAAGATTGACCTAAAATTTGACGTGTTTCGTTGGTACTTTTTTGATAATTTTTATTACCTGCAAAGTCAGCATCTGACTAACCAATTAAATCAAAATGAGATGAGTGCGGATACCATATTACTAATTTAGAGGTTCCAATAAAATAGCGAATAATCCACTTTACGGCAGTGAGATATGATTCCTTCGGGGTTGATTGAAATCTTGCGCATTTGCATACACTGTACATGATATCTGGCTGACTGGCGGTGAGGTAAAGTAGTGAGCAAAGCATTCCTCAATACATCTTTTCGTCCACATCTTTTCCTGGTGCATCTGTTTCAACGCATGCGGAGGGGCTCATTGGAGTTCCAAAAGCTTTTCCTTTTTCGAGACCGAACTTCTTGATTAGTTCCTTGGTATATTTGGTTTGACTAATGAAAGTTCCATTAGTTGACTGCTTGTTTTGTAGTCCGAGGAAGAAAGTGAGCTCTCCCATTAGACTCATTTCAAATTCTCCTTTCATATTTTTTGCAAAATTCTCACATAATGAAGGGTTAGAGCTTCCAAAGATAATATCATCAACATAGATTTGAACTAGAATATATAAACTTGATCTTTGAATGAAAAGAGTTGTGCTAATTGTAGCACCCCAAATTTTTTTTGAACTAAGACTCAAACCATCATTCATTGTGAGTAGAATTTTACCAAGAAATTTAAAATTTCTTAAGTATTTAGGTCATGTCACTAAACGTAGCACCTTGAGTTCCAAAAGGAACTAAATTGGAAATAGCAAAATTTGAAATTTTGCAAGTTATGCTTAAGTATGAGTTTTTGGTTGACTTCAAACGACCATAACTCCTACATCATGATGAGTTAGGTGTTCTACCAGATACCATAGGAAGGATCATTGAATTATCTTTCCAACTCCACCGAGTTTGCCTAGTTTCGAGTTTGTATGAGGGAGATATGTCCATTCGAAGTTGGACTGTCTAGATAAGGAAAGTCAAAACCGGATTTTAGAAGGGTATTATGGTCTTTTCACTACCCAATTAATTAAATTAGTTTTGGTAATTAAGTTGGGGTCAAAAACTGATTGGATTCAGTTTACGATTCATGAAAATAAGTTAGGGTTTTGAGAGAAGAAAAAAGAAGAAAGAAAAGAAGAGAAAATAGGAGAAAAGATAATGGATCTAGGTGTTCGTCGAAATTTTTGAGAGTTGTTGCCGATTTTTGCCATGGGTTTGACCCCTAAGAGGTATGTGAGACTTTCATAACGTTGGGTTTGTTCACCAACGTTCCAAACATGGTTATTTCAGCGTGAATTCGTCCTAAAAAGATTGGAAGTTTGAATGTTCTTGATGGGTATACTCTTGAATTGCTTTCGTTCTTGAATTTGGGTTGAGATTGAGGAGTTCTTGAGAGTTTAATGTTGATTATTAGAGTTACTTTGATTTAGATTCTTGTGTATATGTTTTGGGTACCTGAATCTAAAGATATATTGAGTAAAATAATCGAAATTAATCGAATTAAGGTCAGAAAACGAGAGGAAAAGTTCATCAGTTTTGCGTGGGGGATGTTTGTCACGCCCCGAGCCTACACCCTGGGCGGGACCAGCACTCGAAGACCATTGCTGGCCCCAAGAGAACCCTTGGCCTGGCTTTCTTAACTCAGCAGAAACTTAACTCGACAGCATAACATAATGCAATGAAAGGTTATAAAACAACCAACTGATAAAATCTGGCCAAAAAGGCAACTCGAGTCTCAAAATAGAATATTATATATATACATAGATGAGAGACTCAATACTAACTGACTGACTGTCTATGAAGCCTCTACAATACTGAGATGGATGTTGGGACAGACCCCGCAACATCCTAATAAAACAAAACTAAGAGAAACAAAACAACCGAGTCCTCTGGAAAGCAAGGAGACTCACCACTGACTCTGAAGTGATCAACAGGCTCACCACTGACTCTGGAGTGCTCAACTGGATCAACGACGTGCTGGATGCTGACCCTGGGGTACCAGTGTCTGCATCGTCATAAGATGCAGGCCAACTGGCATCAGTACATGGAATGTACGAGTATGCGAGCTAGAAAGGTAAACCACAATTTAAGCTTGAAAGGAGTACAGGAGAACACTTACTTTGGCTCTGTTCAACTCATGAATAACTGAACTCAATATATAAAGCAATAAGACACATGCAATATATAAAGCTTGTAAAACTCTTAAAACATGACGTAAAAATCATATTTATAATATCATGAAAAATACCATGCTTCCTCTC
>NW_006239012.1:181399-192596 GCF_000226075.1 Solanum tuberosum | reverse complement strand
AAAAACATTTAGAAACTTCTTTGGGAATACTTAGTTCCCTAATAACTTTTGAGAAATGAACTCAACTTTAAACTCTTGACTCAACTTGAAACTTGAGACTCTTAACTTAGCTTGAAACTCTATACCCTTTACTAGACTTGAAACTTGAGTCTTAAAATGGAGTTAAAACATTCAATAAAGACTCTTGAACAACTTTGAAGACTTGCTTGACTCGCTTCTTAACTCCTGAACTTAACTCTTAACTTCACTTGACTTGGAAACTAACTCTCCTTGAATTGGATTTATGGATTCAAGGTGTTTGATCACATACGAACATTTCAAGGGCAATAACTCAAGATAGAGTTAAGAGTTAAGTCTTGAGAGTTCATTCGAACATTTCGAGAAAGGCCCTTTGAGTCTTTTTGAGGAGTCTTCTACAACGTCTAGTAACTTGTTTCAAGACTCTAGCAAGGGAGTATGAGAATGAGGAGAATGTATTCATGAGTCTACTTTATCATCACGAGACCCTTCATATCATGAACCATAACTCTTGAATTCATAATTCACATTCAAGAGAGAGTTAAGAATAGAGTTTAAGAAAGTCTTTGAGTTTAATTGTGGATCCTTTGAGATCAACTATCGATTTGAGCTAAGTCTTGAGGAAGTAAGTATGAAATGAGAAGAGTCGGATACATGAGTTCCATATTGTTATTCATACCCTTGATGTCGAGTCGTTCATGCCCAATAATTCCGCATGAACTCCATAAGCTAAGTATCTTTGAGAGGAGTAGTATCTTCAAGTTCTAAGTCTTGAGTATTTAGTTCATAATCCTTTTGTGAGTATATTGCTAATCATGAGACTATTACATGTTACCTATGAAGTCCTTGAGTTGAGTAGTTCATGCCCATAACTCCGCATGAACCCTATATGTCGAGCAATCTTGAGATGAGAAGTATCCTTAAGTCCTTGAGTTGAGTAGTTCATGCTCATAATTCTGCATGAACTCTTTGAGTTGAGATTTCTTGAAATGAGTAGTATCTTTGAAGTTCTAGAGTTCCAAGTATTGAGTTATATCTATGGTTGTTGAAAACCTTGAATTGAGTCGTTCACGTCCATAATTCAGCATGAACCTTACTTTGAGAAGTCTTTGACAAAATTTTCTAAACTTGTTTTTAAGACTTGAGCACTTGAGTTGAAAAAGAGTACAGCCGAGTTCATTTTCTTTAAAATGATATATGGGAACTAAATTGTAACATCTCGCTAATTGAAAGAACTAGGAAGAAGTTAAAAAATTGGAAATAGTAATTTTTGGAAAGAATAGAAATTTGGAAAATTTGTTAAGTATGTTAAGTTGAGATTTTAGTCAACTTCAAACACCCATAACTCCTAGCTCAAGATGAGTTAAGTGTGTTTCCAGATATCGTAGGAAAGATCTTGGAATAATATTGCTGAGTTTGCACGATTCTGAGTTTGTATGAGTGAGATATGACCATTTGAAGTTGGGTTGTTTAAAAAAGGAAAGTCTAGAACCAGATTTTTGAAGGGTATTTTAGTCTTTTCCTTACCTAATTATTTTAATTCATTTTTAGGGCTTTATTTGGGGCCTAATCAGAATTAGATCAGTTTAGTCAATTTGAATTTTCACGCTAGGTCTTGGAGAAAAGAGAAAAGAGGAGAAAGGAGAAGAAAGTTCAAGATTCGTTGATTTCTTGGAGGTTTGCATGTGGATTTCATCAAAGGGTGATCCCTACGAGGTATGTGAGATCACATAGCGTTGGTTTAGTTCACCCAGGCGCCAATCATGATTCAATCCAGCGAAGTTGTTTAGTTTTGAAAGCAAATCCTATGAGTTCTTGAAGTTAATTCGTTTGAAATCTTGTGGGTTCTTGTTGTTGAAGTTTCTTGAGATTGTTTCATGCCTTAGGTGTGAATTCGAGTTGAATCTTGCATATATGGATGATTTAGTTGTTTCTAAGTGTTTGGGGAAAGAACCAAGTGAAATTAAAGGGTTTAGAGTTGAAAAACGAAGAAGAAAGTTTGAGGTTTTATGAGGAGGGGGCTGGGGCACCGCGCCTCCCAGAGCGCCCCAATAAGGGGTCTGAACTTTGGACTCTGGGGCGCCGTACCAGCCATAGTTCCCCACCATGTTCTTTGAATTTCACCCTCTGGAGCCCCACGCCTCTTAGAGCGCCAAGGACGCCAATTTTTCCCATTCCTCCCCAATTTTTCCGTACTAGTTTCTTAGCAACGTACCTATGTTTTCTAGTTTATTCCAACACTCTAAGGTACGTGTAAACATCATGAAATCATCCATAAATATGAGATCACGAACCTTGAATCCATAATTCAATTCAAGGAAAGTTAAGAATCAAGTCAAGAGAAGTTTATAAAGTTTTCAACAGTCTTTCGCAAACGTTTTAACTTTGTCATAAGACTTAAGTTTCGAGTTGACTAAAGAGTTAAGAGTAAAGTTCATTTCTTTAAAGACGGGATCTAATACCAAAAGTTAGAAATATTTTCACATTTGAGGAAGAAAGGGAACATCGATTCCAAAAGAGCTTTTAAGCTAAGTTTTGAGTAATTATCTCAAACCAAAGAAAGAAGTTTTGTTTTAAAACATATGAGCAAAGTACATTTTTGGGAGTAGTATTGAGCACCGATATGGGGACGCGAGTTCATAATAACTCCAGTCTCCATAAACTATGTAGTCATCATGGGTAGTAAAGGATCATACTTTTTAGATGACTCATAAGTGCTTTTAAGCATAGACTAGTTGATCCACTTAGTTAAGGCGTCCTATATGACAACAAAGTATAGGACAGTTCTGGCAGCGTGGGAAAGACGCTGTATCACCACTTAAGCTCATAGTGGTGGTTTTCGGTTAGAGAAACTCCCATAGAAACTATATTACTTTATTATATGCGTAAAGTTGAGTTTGTTATTGCATTTTCTTTAGAGAAACTCTCATAGTGGTGGTTTTCGGTTAGAGAAACTCCCATAGAACTAAGTTGCTTTCTACTGTTTTAAAAGCCCTCTATATATTGCATGTGTTTTATTGCTTTATATTGAGTTAAGTTATTCATGAGTTGAGTAAAAGCCAAGGCAAATGTTTCTTTCAGATTCCTTTCAAGCTTATGTTATGTTTAGTATTCCCCTCACATACTCGTACATTCAATATACTGATGCCATTTGGCCTGCATCATTTTTTGATGCAGATACAGGTAACCAGGATCTGCATCCAGCGCCTCGTTGATCCAGTTGAGCACTAAGAGTCTGTTGGTGATCCTCCTTGCTTTCCGAAAGGCTCTTTTTTTACATTGCTTTCTAGTATTTCAGTTGTTAGGATGATCAGGGGTTTTGTCCTAACATCCCTCTTTGTTTCAGAGGCTTCATAGATGGATAGTTATAGTTCTTTAGTCTTATTCATTTCAATTGTATACGTTTAAGACTTGAGTTGCCATTTTGGCTAAGTTATTATCTCTTAAGTTATTGCATGAGTTACATTTCTTATGTTTAAGTCTTCCGTTGAGTAAGTAAGCCAGACCAAGGGTTCGCTTCGGACCAACAATGGTTCTTGAGTGCCAGTCCCGCCCAGGGTGTAGACTCAGGGCGTGACAAACTTGGTATTAGAGCACAGAGTTCAAGAGTCTTAGGTAGTTTATGAAGCCGTGTTAGTAGAGTCCTAGTTATCGGTGTGAAGTGTGCCACATCTATAATTAGGAGGCTGCGACACTTAGGAAATTATCTTACATTTTTCATACTTATTTCGTGCGTTAGAGGTTGATCTCTAAAAAGTTTCTTCTAATTCGTGCTTACGCGTGTTCTTCAGTTAATCATGCCTCCACGAAGAGCTGTCTGAGGTCGTCCTGCTAGGAGGAATGTTCAGGATCAAGGGGTACCAAATGCACCTAAGTGCAACCCCAAGGGGAAGTCACCAATGTTGAGTTCAAGGAAGTGATAAGAATGTTAAGTCATGATGTGACTAACCAGATTAGGAAACAAAGAGGGGCTCGATAAGAAGAGGCTGATACTTCAAGGATCAGTGAGTTCTTGAGGATGAACCCTCCAAGTTTCACTGGTTCGAGCACTATTGAGGATCCAAAGAACTTTATTGAGGAATTGAAAAAGGTATTTGATGTTATTCACGTTGCCGATGTTGAGCGAGTAGAACTAGATGCATATCAATTGAAGGATGTTGCTAGGACTTGGTTTGACCAGTTGAAGAATGGTAGAGCTGAGATAGCACTACCTGCGAGTTGGGCATGTTTTGAGGAGGCCTTCTTGGGGTGTTTCTTTCCCCGAGAACTGAGAGAGGCCAAGGTACGAGAGTTTCTTACCCTTAAGCAAGAGTCACTAAGTGTTCATGAGTATGGGTTGAAGTTCACCCAACTATCCCATTATGCTCCGGAGATGGTTGTAGATATGAGGAGTAAAATGAGTTTGTTTGTTGTTGGGATGTCTCGTCTGTCAAGTAAGGAAGGTAAGGCTGCAATGCTAATAGGTGAAATGGATATAGCAAGGCTAATGGTATATGTGCAGCAGATTGAAGAAGAGAAGTTGAGGGATAGGGAGGAGTTTAGAAATAAGAAAGCGAAGACAAGGAATGACTCCAGGCAGTAGAGAAATAATGTGAACCGGTCTTCTTTCTAACAAAAGCAAAAGGGACCTGCTCCATCATCTGCTAGTGCACCTGCACCCAGAAACAAAAGTGAGTATAATAGTTAGAATTCCCAACACTTCAGAGCTAGACATGTTCAGTGTCAAGGTAGTGTGGCACAAGGAGGTAAATGGGCTCCTACATGTGCTAAGTGTGGTAGAACCCACCCAGGTAAGTGTCGCGATGGCTCCACAGGTTGTTACAAGTGTGGACAAGAGGGTCACTTCATGAAAGAGTTCCCTAAGAACCGGCAAGGTAATGAGAATCAGGGCAATAGAGCCCAATCTTCATCAGTTGCTCCACCAGATAGGGCTGCACCTAGATGAGCTACTTTCGGTACTGGCGGAGGAGCAAACTGCCTTTATGCGATCACTAGTCGTCAAGAGCAAGAGAACTCTCTAGATGTTGTCACTGGTATGATCAAAGTCTTTACTCTTGATGTTTATGCTTTGCTAGACCCAAGAACAAGTTTATCTTTTGTAACCCCCTTATGTTGCAAATAATTTTGATGTTCTTCCTGAGAAACTTTGTGAACCCTTTTGTGTTTCTACACCTGTTGGGGAGTCTATTCTTGCTGAGCGAGTATATCGTGATTGTGTCATTTCCATCAATCACAAGGACACCATGGTTGATTTAATTGAGTTAGACATGGTAGATTTCGACATCATTCTATGTATTGACTGGCTTCATGCCTGTTATGCCTCCATTGATTGTAGGACTCGAGTTGTTAAGTTCCAAGTTCCTAATGAGCCAGTCCTAGAGTGGAAAAGAAGTTCAGCAGTGCCTAAGGGTCATTTTATTTCGTACCTAAAGGTGAGAAATTTAGTTTCCAAGGGGTGTGTCTAGCACATAGTCCAAGTTAATGACTCTAGTTTTAAGATACCTCATATTCAGTTAGTTTCAGTAGTAAAAGAGTTTCCAGAAGTCTTTCCAGATGATCTACCCGGAGTCCCTCATGAGAGAGAGATAGACTTCGGTATAGATGTTTTTCCAAATACTCATCCAATATCTATTCCGCCAAATAGAATGGCACCAACAAAGTTCAAAGGGCTTAAAGAACAATTGAAAGATCTCCTTGATAAGGTCTTTATTCAACCAAGTGTCTCACCATGGGGCACTCCGATCTTATTTGTGAGGAAAGAATGATGGTTCCCTTAGTATGTGTATAGATTACCGCTAGTTTAACAAGGTTACTATCAAGAATATGTATCCTCTTTCGAGAATTGATGATCTCTATGATCAGCTTCAGGGTGCTACTTGTTTCTCTAAGATAGACCTCAGATCAGGCTACCATCAGTTAAGAGTAAGGGAATGTGACATTCCAAAGACACCGTTCAGGACCTATTATGGTCATTATGAGTTCCTAGTTATGTCCTTTGGTTTGAGCAATGCGCCTGCAACATTCATGGACCTTATGAATAGAGTATTCAAACCTTATTTGGATATGCTTGTTCTCGTCTTCATTGATGACAAACTAATCTATTCAAGGAATGAAGAAGATCATTCTAGTCATCTCAGAATAGTTCTCCAGACTCTAAAAGATAGAGAGTTGTATGCCAAGTTCTCTAAGTGCGATTTTGGCTTGAGTCTGTGGCATTCTTAGGCCACACTGTGTCTGGAGAGGGAATTAAAGTTGATACCCAGAAAATAGAGGCAGTGCAGAATTGGCCTAGACCCACATCTCCAACCAATATTAGGAGTTTCTTGGGTTTGGCTATATATTATAGAAGGTTTGTAGAGGGGTTCTTATCTATTTTATCCCCTTTGACCAAGTTAACTTAGAAAACAGTAAAAGTTTCAATAGTCTGAAGCTTGTGAGAAAAGCTTTTAGGAATTGAAAAAGAGGTTGACTACTGCCCCAGTTTTGATCTTACCAGAAGGTACTCAAGGTTTTGTGGTGTATATTGATGCATCTAGAGTTGATTTGAGTTGTGTATTAATGCAGAATGGCAAGGTTATATCTTATGCCTCCATACAGTTGAAAGTTCATGAGAAGAATTACCCAAACCATGACTTAGAATTGGCTGTTGTAGTATTTGCTTTAAAGATATGACGTCATTATTTGTATTGTGTTCATGTAAATGTATTCACTGATCACAAGAGTTTTCAATATGTGTTTTCTCAGAAAGAGCTTAATCTCAGACAAATGAGGTGGTTAGAGTTACTCAAGGATTATGACATGAGTATTCTTTACCACCCATGTAAGGCTAATGTTGTTGTTGATGCCTTGAGCAGGTTGTCTATGGGTAATACCGCCTATTTTAGGGAAGATAAGAAAGAACTAGCAAAGAAAGTGCACAAACTTGCACGCTTGGGAGTTCACCTAATGGATTCCACATAAGGAGGAGTAGTGGTGATGAATGGGGATGAATCATTATTAGTATCTGAAGTTAAAGAGAAGCAGGATCAAGACCCTATTTTGCGTGAATTGAAGGCAAATGTTCATAAGAAAAAAAGTATTAGCTTTTGAACAAGGGGGAGATGGCGTATTGAAATATCAAGGTAGATTGTGTGTACCAAGGATGGATTAACTCCAAGAGAGGATCATGGAGGAAGCTCATAGTTCCAGATATTCTATCCATCCGGGTTCCACAAAGATGTATCACAATTTGAGAGAGGTTTATTGGTGGAGTAGTATGAAGAAGGGCATCACAAAATTTGTTGGTAAGTGTCCGAATTGCCAACAAGTTAAAGTAGAGCACCAAAGGCCTGGTGGTATGGCTCAAAATATAGAACTTCTCGAATGGAAGTGGGAGATGATCAATATGGACTTCACATAGGTTTGCTAAGGTCCCGCAGGCAACATGATTATATTTGGGTGATTGTTGATCGAATGACAAAATTAGCCCACTTTTTGCCGGTATAGACTACCCATTCAGCAGAAGATTATGCTAAGTTTTATATTCAAGAGGTGGTAAGACTTCATGGGGTTCCGGTCTGCATTATTTCAGACAGAGGTGCACAATTTCAGAAGTCATTCCAAAAAGGCTTGGGTTCAAAGGTGAACTTAAGTACTGCCTTTCATCCTCAGACAGATGGGCAAGCAGAGCGCACTATTCAAAACCTTAGAGGATATGTTGAGGGCTTGTGTGATTGATTTCAAAGGTAATTGGGATGATCACCTACCTCTTATTGAATTTGCTTACAACAACAGTTACCACTCTAGCATCCAAATAGCTCCTTACGAAGCTCTTTATTAGAGGAGATGCAGATCTCCTATTGGATGGTTTGAAGTTGGTGAAGCTGGGTTAATAGGACCAGATTTAGTTTATCAAGCTATGGAGAAGGTGAAAGTCATTCAAGAGAGGTTGAGAACGGCGCAGAGTTGTCAAAAATCCTACACCGATGTTAGGAGAAGAGAGTTAGAGTTCAAAGTAGATGATTGAGTATATATAAAAGTTTCACCCATGAAGTGTGTTATGAGATTCGGTAAGAAGGGAAAGCTTAGTCCGCCGTATATTAGCGCTTACAGAATATCCAAGAGGATTGGTAATGTAGCTTATGGGTTGGAGCTACCACAAGAGTTAGCAGCGGTTCATTCGGTATTTCACATCTCCATGTTGAAGAAGTGCATGGGCGATCCTTCATTGATCATACCAACTGAAGATATTGGGATCAAGGATATCCTATCTTATGAAGAGATTCCGGTTCAGAGTTTAGATCACCAAGGTCACAAGTTGAGGACTAAGAAAGTAGCATCAGTCAAAGTTCTTTGGAGGAACCAATTTGTTGAGGAAGCTACTTGGCAAGCTGAGGAAGATATGAAGAAGTAGATATCCACATCTCTTTGAAACCGGAGAAATTCCAGACCAAGGTACTAATTCTCTTCTTAGTACTCTTTAAATTATGAGTTGACATGTTGTATATGCATTGCTTTTTGGGTGTTTGAGCTGAATTTTAGATGTTACACCGTTAGCTTACTAAGAGTAATCTCATTCGAGGACGAATGTTCCCAAGAGGGAGATATTGTAACATCTCGCTAATTGAAAGAACTAGGAAGAAGTTAAAAATTTGGAAATAGTCATTTTTGGAAAGAATAGAAATCTGGAAAATTTGTTAAGTATGTTGAGTTGAATTTTTTGTCAACTTCAAACGACCACAACTCCTAGCTCAGGATGATTTAGGTGTATTTCCAGATATAGTAGGAAATATCTTGGGATAATCTTTCCAACGCCGGCTAGTTTACGCGATTCCGAGTTCGTATGAGTGAGATATGACCATTTAAAGTTGGGCTTCAAAAAAGGAAAGTCTACAACCGGATTTTTGAAGGGTATTTTAGTCTTTTCCTTACCCAATTATTTTAATTCATTTTTAGGGGTTTATTTGGGGCCTAATCAGAATTAGATCAGTTTAGTCAATTTGAAATTTCACGCTAGGTCTTGGAGAAAAGAGAAAAGAGGAGAAAGGAGAAAAAGTTCAAGATTCGTCAATTTCTTGGAGGTTTGCGTGTGGATTTCGTAAGGGGTGATCTCTAAGTAAGAGAAGATAGCGTTGGGTTAGTTCACCCACGTTCCAATCATGATTCAATTCAACGAAGTTGTTTAGTTTTGAAAGCAAATCCTATGAGTTCTTGAAGTTAATTCGTTTAAAATCTTATAGGTTCTTGTTGTTGAAGTTTCTTGAGATTGATTCATGTATTTAGGTGTGAATTCATGTTGAATCTTGCATATATTGATGATTTAATTGTTTCTAAGTGTTTGGGGAAAGAACAAAGTGGAATTATAGGGTTTAGAGTTGAAAAACGAAGAAGAAAGTTCAAGGTTTTCTAGGGAAGGGGCTGGGGTGCCGCACCTCCCAGAGCGCCCCAATAAGGGGTCTGAACTTTTGGCTCTGGGGTGCCGTGTCAGCCAGAGCCCCCAACCATGTTCTCTGAATTTCACCCTCTGGCGCCCGACACCTCTCAGAGCGCCATGGATGCCAGTTTTTCCCATTCCTCCCCCATATTCCGTACTAGTTCCTTAGCAACGTACCTATGTTTACTAGTTGATTCCAACACTCTAAGGTACATGTAACCATCATGAATTCATCCATAAACATGAGATCATGAACCTTGAATCCATAATTAAATTTAAGGAAAGTTAAGAGTCAAGTCTAGAAGTTAAGAATCAAGTCGAGAGAAGTTCATTATGTTTTCAAAAGTCTTTCGCAAACGTTTTAACTTTGTCTTAAGACTTAAGTTTCGAGTTGACTAAAGAGTTAAGAGTAAAGTTCATTTCTTTGAAGATTATATGGGAACTAAGTATTCCCAAAAATTAGAAATGTTTTCACATTTGAGCAAGAAAGGGAACATCGATTCCAAGAGAGCTTTGAGCTAAGTTTTGAGTAATTATCTCAAACCAAAGAAAAAGGTTTTGTTTTAAAACATACGAGCAAAGTACATTTTTGGGAGTAGTATTGAGCACCGATATGGGGACGCGAGTTCATAATAACTCAAGTCTCCATAAACCATGTAGCCTTCATGGGTAGTAAAGGATCATACTTTTTAAATTACTCCTAAGTGCTTTTAAGCATAGACTAGTGGATCCACTTAGTTAAGGCGTCCTATATGACGGAAAAGTAAAGGACAGTTCTGGCAACATGGGAAAGATGATGTATCACCACTTAAGCTCATAGTGGTGGTTATCGATTAGAGAAACTTCCACAGAAACTATATTACTTTATTATATGCGTAAAGTTGAGTTTGTTATTGCATTTTCTTTAACGAACTAAGTTGCTTTCTACTATTTTAAAAGCTTTCCATATATTGCATGTGTTTTATTGCTTTATATTGAGTTAAGTTATTCATGAGTTAAGTAAAGCCAATGTAAGTGTTTCTTTCAAATTACTTTCAAGCTTATGTTATGTTTACTATCCCTCTCACATACTCGTACATTCAATGTACTGATGCCATTTGGCCTGCATCATTTTATGATGCAGACAAAGGGAACCAGGATAAGCATCCAACACTTCGTTGATCCAGTTGAGCACTCAGAGTCTGTTGGTGAGCCTTTTTGCTTTTTGGAGGGCTCTTTTTTTACATTGCTTTCTAGTAATTCAGTTGTTAGGATGATTGGGGGTCTTGTCCTGACATCCATTTTTGTTTTAGAGGCTTCATAGACGGATAGTTATTAGTTCTTTAGTCTTATTCATTTTAGTTGTATACGTTTAAGACTTGAGTTGCCATTTTGGCTAAGTTATTATCTCTTAAGTTAATGCATGATTTACATTTCTTATGTTTAAGGCTTCTGCTGAGTAAGTAAGCCAAGCCAAGGGTTCCTTTGGGGCCATCAATGGTTCTCGAGTGCCAGTCCCGCCCAGGGTGTAGGCTCGGGGCGTGACATAAGTATTCTCAAGAGCAAATGTTTTCACATTTAAAAGAGGAGGAAACTTAGATTTCCAAAAAAGTTTGAGTAATTTTCTTAAACCACAGAAAGAGTTATGATTTTAAACATATGAGTTGAGTATATTTTGGGAGTAGTATCGAGCACCGATATGGGGACAAGTTCAGATAACTCAAGTCTCTATAAACCATGTAGCCGATGTGGGTAGAAAGGGTCATACTTTTTAGATGATTCCTTAAT
>NW_006239012.1:173452-180326 GCF_000226075.1 Solanum tuberosum | reverse complement strand
CTAGTGTATCCACTTAGTAGTTAGGTTCTATACCCCCGGCAAGGTATAGGACGGCTCTGGCAGCGTGAGGCAAAACGATGTATCATCACATAGCTCATAGTGATGGCTGTCGGTTAGAGAAACTCCCACATAGTTGTACTATATTTTATTAAATATAAATTGAGTTGTTATTGTATTTTTCAATACACTGAGTTGCTTTCTACTGTTTTAAAAGCTTTCCATTTATTGCATGTGTATTGTTGCTTTATAATGAGTTGAGTATCTAGAGTTGAGTACCCAGAGTTGAGTATCATATCTTTGAGTTGAGTATCTAATCTTTTAGTTGAGTATCTTATTCTTGAGTTGAGTTGAGTTGAGAAGAGGTAAGTATGTTTCCTTTTTACCAGTTCAAGCTAATGTTTATGCTTTAGAATTCCCCTTACATGCTCGTACATTCCACGTACTGAGCCATTTGTCCTGCCTCGTTTCATGATGCAGATACATGTATTCAGGGTCATCAACAGGAGGTTCGTTGATACCACATGGAGTTCGAGTTAGCTATGGTGAGCCTCCTTGCTTCCGGAGGATTTCATTTAATTTTCAGTTTTGTCAGGATGTCATGGGTCTTATCCCGACTTCTATATTTGTCATTTAGAGGCTTCATAGATAGACAGTAGAGTTTCAGAAGTCTGTTCATTTACTTTGTTAAATGTTTTAAAGACTTAAGTTGCCTATCTTGCTTCCGGAGGATTTCATTTAATTTTCAGTTTTGTCAGGATGTCATGGGTCTTATCCCGACTTCTATATTTGTCATTTAGAGGCTTCATAGATAGACAGTAGAGTTTCAGAAGTCTGTTCATTTACTTTGTTAAATGTTTTAAAGACTTAAGTTGCCTATCTTGGGGTGAGTTGAATATATTATATTATTCAGAGTTTTCTTTTGAGTTAAAGCTTTGTATTTAAGTTTCATGAATATTTAGTCAATTTTTTAAAGCTTTGTATGCTTGGGTTAGTCTTCCACTTGTAGTCAGCCAGGATGAGGGTTCGCTTAGGAACCAGAATATTATTCAGAGTTTTCTTTTGAGTTAAAGCTTTGTATTTAAGTTTCATGAATATTTAGTCAATTTTTTAAAGCTTTGTATGCTTGGGTTAGTCTTCCACTTGTAGTCAGCCAGGATGAGGGTTCGCTTAGGAACCAGAAATGGTTCTCGAGAGCCGGCCACGTCCAGGGTGTAGGCTCGGATCGTGACATTAATTTCCCCCCTTTGAAAATTATTTTAAAGTAAAAAGGTACTTAGTCTCTCATACCAAGATTTGGGAGCCTGTTTGAGACCATAAAGTGCTTTGGAAAGTTTGTAAACAAAATCAGGGCATGAAGGATTTTCAAACCCAGGGGGTTGTTTGACAAAAACTTCTTGTTTTATGAAATCGTTTTAAAAGGCACTTTTTACACCCATTTGAAAATTTTTATAACTCTTAAAAGAAGCATATGCAAGTAAAATTCAAATGGATCATAAACTTGCTATCGGAGCATAAGTTTCATTGTAATCAATACCTTCGTGCTGCGAGTATCCTTGAGCTACCAGTGTTGCTTTGTTGCGAATGACTTTTCCATCTTCATTTAGCTTATTTCGTAAAACCCATTTGGTTTCAATTACGGAACATTTTTTAGGTCTTTTAGTGAGAGTCCATACCTGGTTTCTTTCAAACTGGTAAAGTTCTTCTTTCATTGCTTGTCTCCAAGATTCATCTTCCATTGCCTCATTTAGACATTTGGGTTCAAGTTGAGACACAAGTGCAACAGATGCTTGTTTTCTCAATAAAGCTCTGGTTTGTATTGAGTCGGTTGGTGATTTCACGTATCAGGACACTTTTTCTAATTCTAAGTGCCAACGATCGTTAGTCAGTAATATAACCCAACTAAATGAGTTGGGGTCGAATCCCACAAGGAGTGGTACGTGTTTGAGAATCAAGAGAAAAGTATGAATATGTTCCAGTCAATCATGGGAAAATATATTTACGATTAAAAATATAATTCAAATTTAGGGGTGACACAAGTGTCAAATAAGGGGGTTTTGGTTTTAACTATCAGCTACAACAACAACAAATGACATGAAAATAATAATATTAAGACGGGTTTTTGGGATGTGATTGGATTATAGGCTAAGGTAGACAAATGGGTAATTGCAATTGTTAGTAAATAGTTGTAAATCAGTGAATAAGCTAGACTTTAGTGGGGATAAACTTTCTCTAGAACAATTTACCCCGAATCAAAATGGTTTCTCTCGAACACCAACAATCATGCAATTAATAACAACCTACGATTTAGTCCCTTCACTCTCTCGAGCTGAATGTGTGGAAAAGGGTTTAGGATTCACTCTCTCGAGCTGAATCAATGACAACCCAATACCCACAGACCATCAATTCAGTAATCTTGGTTTTAAAACCTCTCTCTTGAGCAAGCCAAAAACACGAAGGTAGGACTGCATTTGCAACTACAATCCTTTAATTTCAACCACAATTACTAAATGAAATCACTTCTAAACAACATTTAAACTATCAAATAGCAATACCCATAATCTAAATCAACCCATAATCACACCCCAATAATTGGGGTTTTAGCTAGACATCATAAAAAAATAAGAAATACATTGCCAAATTGTGTTTCCATCAACTGGGTAAGATTAATTTCGTCTTTACAAAGGTCCAAATTGAAGAATCTCAAAGATCCACTTCCAATTTCTAAAAAATGGAAAACTTCAATTCTTCAAAGCTAAGGTAAAATATTGTCTTCAATTACTCTCTGTTCAAACTCTAAAAAATTACTCTAATGAATGTTCAGAACAAAATTTGATACTAAACATAATGTTTGAAAATGTATTTATAGTCGCCAAAAATATGTTGCACAGGACCATCTGGTGCAGTAAGTCGGGATCGCTGATCAGCTCGGCGATCCGCCCTTCGGTCAGTTCTATCGCCTTTTTGCTTTGGCCTTCAGCATCCTCAAGTTCTGTAACTTTGGGTGATCCAACACTGAATCGCAGAACTGTTCGGCGATACGTCGACTGCTCCTTTCTCTCGCCGACTTGATTTTCTCCTTCACGGCTTGGCATACTGGAACTTTAGGCGAGATAAAAGTCACTCGGCGACTCGCCCAACGCATTAGGCAATCAACATGCCTTCTTTTCTTCGTTCTTTCAGTTGCCTTGTTCCTTTTTGCCTATTAGTGTTCATGCTTTGTTCCTCAATCTAAATACCTGGAAATGAAGGATTTTACATCAGTTATTGACGCAAAATAAGCATTTGAGGACACTAAACCTATCCAAATAAATCCCTAAATCAGTCTAAATCATGGACTCATCATTTGGCTTACCTATAATGATGTCATTTGAATAGCTAGCGCCGTGTCTCCATTCTCTGGGAATGCCTGTCTTTTTGATTAGGCTAGTCAACTTCGGGTCTGGACTAGTTGATTGGAATTCTGGAGTAGTCGACTTCTCTATTGTAATTTTCCAAAAGTGTTTGAGATATTCTCAGTGCTCAGTATAGGAATAATTTCATCATTTGTGGATTCTATTTCCTGCATCCTTGGGTTAGTATCATAAAAAATGACATGAACAAATTCTTCAACAATTAAGGTTCGTTTATTAAAAACTCAAAATGCACGACTGACTGGAGCATATCCTAAGAATATACTTTCATCACTTCGTGGATCAAACTTACCAAGATTTGTCTTACCATTGTTGTGAATGAAGCATTTGCATCCGAAAGGATGAAAATAACTAATATTTGGCTTCTTACCTCTCTATAACTCATATGGAGTTTTCTTTAAAATTGGTCTAATATGGCATATGTTCAAAATATTAGTTTTCTTTACTGCTTCTACCCAGAAGTGATCAGGAAGATTTCAATCAAGAAACAATTCTTCCTTTCTACCGTGCCATTTTGCTGAATTAATCTAGGAGAAGAGAAATTTTGAGTGAAACCATTTTTATCACATAATTTCTAAAATGCTTTATTTTCGAATTCTCCACCATGATCGCTATGAATTGTGGAGATGAGATACCTGCTTCTCTTTGTACTTTTCTAGAAAACACTTCAAAGTTAGAGAAAGCCTCATTTTTATTAGATAAGAATATTGCCCAAGTGTATCTTGAAAAGTCGTCAACGATGACGAAAGTGTATTTCTTACCACCAATGCTAGCCGTTCGAGTGGGACCAAAGATATCCATGTGATGAAGTTGCAAAGGTTTAGTGGTACTTACAATATCCTTGATCTTGAATGAAGAATGAGTTTGCTTACCAAGTTGACAAGCTTCACATATATGGTCTTTTTTCGAATTTTAACTTTGGAAGTCCAATGACTAGATCAAGTCTGGAAAGTTTTTCTAGGTCATGCATGCTTGCGTGACCAAGTTTTCTGTGCCATAGACAAGAATCATTTGATACTACTGTTAAACATGTAAGTGTTGGTAAGTCCACGTTGTTTAGAACGTAGATGTTATCAACATGATCTCCAATGATTGTGATGTCCTTAGTCGTATGTCTGATGGTGCAAGTTGTAGCATTGAATGAGACTTTGAATCCAATATCACATAGTTGACTGTTGCTAAGCAGATTATGCTTGATTCCTTCAACTAGGTATACTTCTTATAGATCACATGATGAGCTAAGAGTGATTGATCCAACTCCTACTACTTCTCCTTTTGCATTGTCACCGAATCGTACACATCCTCCATGATCACAACATGCTTATAAAGTAAACACCTCCCCACTTTCAAATGGATCAAACCTCACAATTCTAACATCTACAACATACATATATAAAATACTAGAATCAATAATCTATTCACAACTTCATCATCATCATAAACCTTAGGTCACAATTACCCATTCAAGGCCAACATCCAATATAACCCAATTGACCATCAATTCCTCATAATTCAATATAGAACAATACATAAATCAATAGCCCATAACAATCTACACATTAATATCGCATTATTAGCTCATAATCAATAGACCCACTTTAGACCCAAAATTAGGATTTCAAGATATGCAAGGGTTCATGGTGTTTTTGACCTTAAAACCATCAGTATTAACATAAAATATCATTTGAAATACTTTCATGCAAGAACCCAAGCTTAGAATTGAAATTGGGGTTTTTAGTGTTTTTTAAAACATTGAAATCACTTTGATATGGCTATTTGATTGTAAGGAGAATCAAAGATAAAATCCCCATACCTTTCTGATTAATTTTCCTTAGGAATTTGAAGAGAAATCAGTAGGAACCCATAGTCAAACTTGAGTTTTATTTTCGCAGATTTCGTCAAGAAACAAGTCCGCGATGCGAAGTTGTTCCCACAAGTTTCTGGAAATTAAATTTCGAGACAGAAGAGTCTGCGGTGTCTCCGCGACGCGGAGCCACTTTTTGGCCATTGGTGGAGCAGGTCGGCGATGCGGAGCCACTTCGTCCATTCACAACTTCAAGCTGCCTTGGCAGCTTGTTTGGCCAAGGGTTGGGGTCCTCCTCGGGGAACCCTTAGGGTGGTCCCGGGGAGTCGTACCCAGACGTTTTGACCCTAAAAACATTTATTAAGACACTAGGGTCACCTCCACTGATTTTAGACTTCATATGACACATAAAAACATCCAAGACACACTAGAACACACTAGCACGCAAATGACTAGTTTTCGAACGTCTTGAACGTCTCTTTGACGTTTGACTTCAAACTCAACTAAACTGACCTATAAACTCATTTTCAAACATTTATACAAGTTTATCAACTACTAACACGCATGTGAAGTCTAATTATCCTATTTCATTTTGAGGGGTGTTACAATATCCCCCACTTGGGAACATTTGTCCTCAAATGACACTTCAAACATTATAGAGTAAAGACTCTAGGACTAGCAGCCCACAAAAAGCATATAATATCACTACTACAGTACACATCAAGGAGGAAACATCAACTCCACATAAAAATCATTACAACAAGACTTTCATGCAATTCAAGGAAGTAGGAATAACATCTACCACTCAATATGCAGAAAACTTTACCATTTCTCATTTCTTTGGAGGAACTTCCTTCTCCATCATATATCATGCTCATTATAACATTTATAGGCTCACCATACAATTTCTCTCAAGAGCATAATCATGCAACATCAAGATCACATCACGGCATGCTCAACTAGGCATCTCATGGAGCAATTTAAACAATTCTTCATAAATGCATATAAATCATGAGGGACATAATCAAGAAAACTCATTTATTTATTTAAACAAGAATTCAACTAAAATATGCACATCATAAGGAGAATATGGATACTCAATTCGCATAAGACTCCAACATGCAACATGCTACTAAGAACTCTTTGTTTCAAGCTTGAATTAGAATAGAAGGAAAAGATAAGGATATCAACAACCTTACTACTCAACTCATCATCCCCCACTTAGGGTAAACCCATCTAAGGTTATCATCAAACAACACATAAAATTGACTTACCTTCATTTGTTCCATTATCCTTGTTAGCTTGAAGCATATAGAAACGGTTCCTCTTAGGAGCATTTGGATCCGGGCCATCATGAGCAACTTGATTGGTCTCTTTCACTTTTGTCTTAAGTGTAGGGAAATATCTCATCTTATGACCCTTACTCCCACATCCAAAGCATCCATCTGTACCGGCAAGACACTTGCCCAAATGTTGCTTTCCACAAGTAGCACACCTAGGCCTCTCAAAAGTAGAACCACCTCCATTCCCTCTTTGAGGTTTAGGGTTAGACACCCTATCATTGTTGACCATTGAAGAATCTTGGTCATAGAACCTCTTCTTAGACGTAGATTGGTTTTGTTCATCCGGCCTAGCCCTCTTCATATCTCTATTCATCCTC
>NW_006239012.1:169690-172348 GCF_000226075.1 Solanum tuberosum | reverse complement strand
TCTATTACAATGACTAAGAAACTTCTAAACATAGTCCTCGAATCTTGAGGACATACCAAAGACTTGGAAGAGTGAAGCAATCCAAGCAACTCCAAAGCACAATCTCCTCCTAGTTACCACAACTTACACGTCTAGTAAAATAGAAGAAAGGGGGTTAGTACAACACACGTACTATGTATAAGGATATGCAAAACATGCTAAAAAGGACATTTGTTTGGAAGTTATGCTTTCATGCCATTTAGATAAAATCTCATGTAAGAAACATAATCGGCACCTTACAAGTCACAACCAACAATACAAAGTCATATGCTTCACAATACCTCATAAACATACATAACCCATTTACCTTTTCCTTCTTGCCTTGGACCTCCACCTTAATTACCCTTAAGCAATACCTTTGTGCGATGTATGGGCAACGTCCCATACCATCACCCACACTAAGGCACCACCTTAAGGTCACTCAAAGTGCACTTACCATGCATACCTCAACCCTCACCAATTAATCACCTAAGACATATAAGTACATAACCCAACAAGTCACTTCATAAAACTAAAACACTCATCAAATGTCATCCCAAGACTCACCTAAGTAGGACATTGTGAGGCAACCCATACTACCTCTCCATACCACACCTAAGTGATCCTTAAGGCTACACAAGACAAGCTCCATTCACATCTCAACATAAATCATTCTTTCAACTTAATGCATAAAGACAACTTCATTCATTAATGACATAAGATCATCACATACATTCAATTCAACATAAGCACTTACATTCAATTCATTATGACTCACTTTCACATTAGCATGCTCAAAGACCAACGCTTTCATTAATTAGCCCAAAGAGACTCATTCATTCATTATCATTACTAAGACACACCAAGATCTCCCTTAAATATCTACTTGTGCAATGTCTAGGTGATGTCCCATTCCACCACCTAGCCTAAGTAGTACACCCTTAAGAGACCCTAGTTCATTCATTCATTAATGTGGGGGAAGAACCTTAAACGACATAGACCATGGAGCTTGACATGGAATCCCGGTAATACCCTTACCAGATGAGGGATCCCCACTAGCCTAAGGTAGGGTCATTCTTTTAGCCTTTACGTGGTACAGACCACTAGCTAGTCCTATGTGGGCACATAGTTAAGGGATAGAAGGACTGCTTCTAACTACTCTCATCTCAACTTACGAAGGAGCACCCATCTTAAGGGTTGCTACTAAATACTCACATCTCAACTAATGAAGGAGTATCCACCCATCTTCATATCCTCTCGGTGCTAGACATTACTCCCCCATGGAGTTTGGACATTCATTCATTTAAGGATAAGGATTGCTACTAAGTACTCTCATCTCAACTCACGAAGAAGTACCCATCCTATCCCAATATTCATTCACTTAGGGATAAGGATTGCTACTATGTATTCTCATCTCAACTCACGAAGGAATACCCATCCTAACCCTTATTCATTCATTTAGAAAGATCATGGATTCAAAGATGAGAAAACCTTTCATCTAGGAATTCATTTAAAGGAGTACTTTATGAGACTATCCTTACAATAGACCCAACTTTCATTCATTAGCATTAACTCCCATTCTTTCATTCATTCTTCACTAGGTATGAGAGTAGGTAAACATAGTCTATCCTAACCTCACCTTCATTATAAGTCATTCAAAGAAGACAACAACCAAGCATAACACATAAAGTCTCTACACAAGGTTACCTTTCATGCTCTTAGACCATACACAAATTCACATCATATCATATTACCTTCACATAATCAACATTACTCAAAATAACAATCATCCAACTTTGCCTACAAGGCCATGATCACAACATGCTTATAAAGTAAACACCTCCCCCACTTTCAAAGGGATCAAAGCTCACAATTCTAACATCTACAACATGCATATATAAAATACCAGAATCAATAATCTATTCACAATTTCATCATCATCATAAACCTTAGGTCACAATTGCCCATTCAAGGCGAACATCCAATATAACCCAATTGACAATCAATTCCTCATAATTCAATATAGAACAATACATAAATCAATATCCCATAACAATCTACACATTAATATCGCATTATTAGCTCATAATCAATAGACCCACTTTTAGACCCCAAAATTAGGATTTCAAGATATGCAAGGGTTCATGGAGTTTTTTTATCTTAAAACCATCAATATTAACATAAATCGTCATTTGAAATACTTTCATGCAAGAACCCAAGCTTAGAATTGAAATTGGGGTTTTTAGTGTTTTTGAAAAACATTGAAATCACTTTGATTTGGCTCTTTGATTGGAAGGAGAATCAAAGATAAAATCCCCATACCTTTCTAATTAATTTTCCTTAGGAATTTGAAGAGAAATCAGTAGGAACCCATCCCCTAGCTTGAAGCTTCATCAATGTCTTCCATGGAGTTCTAGAGAGAGAATTTATTTGAGAGGGAAGGTTCAATTTGGATAATGAGGTCTCATTCTAGATCTTGGGGTTTTAACCAACTTAAAATACTCTAAAATAGGTAGAATAACCATTTATAATAATTCCCCAAAGTACCCAAACTACCCCTCACTTAGTTGGACCTTTTAAACAAGTCAAACTTGAGTATTATTTTCGCAGATTTCGTCAAGAAACAAGTCCGCGACGCGA
>NW_006239012.1:154420-169366 GCF_000226075.1 Solanum tuberosum | reverse complement strand
CAATAAAGACTATAACAAACGAATCAAGAAAGAGTTTGAACATGCCATTCATCAAACTCATAAAAGTTGCAGGCGCATTTGTCAACCCAAACGACATAACTAGAAACTCGTAGTGCCCATAGCGAGATTTAAACGCCGTCTTGGGCACGTCCTCAGGCCTAATTTTCAATTGATGGTAACCAGACATTAGATCAATCTTAGAGAAAACTGATGCACCTTGCAATTGGTCAAAAGGATCATCTATTCGAGGCAATGGGTACTTGTTTCGAATGGTGACCCTATTCAATTGTCGATAATCTATACACATACTCATACTACCATCTTTTTTCTTAACAAACAATTCAGGAGCACCTCACGGGGAAGCACTAAAACGAATGAATCCTTTATCCAGAAGTTCTTGGATTTGAGCCTTAAGCTCTCTTAATTTTGCCTGAGCCATGTGATATGGAGGGATAGAAATGGGGCGGGTACCAGATTCCAATTCAATGCATAAGTTTATATCTCTATCCGGAGGCATACCAGGCAAATCAGTAGGAAACACTTCTCTAAATTCTGACACCACAGGAATAGACTCAATAGAGGGAGACTCAACCTCAACATCCTGAATATGAGCCAAATAAGCCAAACAACCCTGCCCTACTAGTTTCCTAGCACAAATAGAGGATATGATTTTAGCTTGCTTAGGCTTGTACACCCCTTCCCACTCTAACTTTTCCTTTCTCAGAATTTCTAGAGTTATAGACTTAGTATTACTTAAGCACAACATAATAGGGGGACAACCAAGTCATGCCTAAGATTATATCAAATTCAGTCATATCCAAAATCACTAAATCAGCCCAAGTCTGAAAACCCATAAACAAAATAGGACAAGCACGGTAGACATGAGTGACTATGACTGACTCTTCCACTGGGTAGAAACATGGATGGGGGTATCAAGTATATCACAAATCATAGAAAATTCTGAGGCAAATCACACAGACACACAAAAATAAGTAGAACCCGGATCAAATAACACATTAGTCATCCAGTCACAGACAAGAGTAGTACATGTGATCACTGCGTCAGACGCCTCCGCCTCGGTCTTGCCCGGAAAGGCATAACACTGAGCCCTGTCATCATGACGGGAGACTTCCCTTCCTGGCTGCACTGTACCTTTGCTTGCGTTACCATTTTCTCTACTTCCGCGACCTCACTGATTTCCTCCTCGCCACCTTGTGGACACCCTCCACAATTATGACCATTTCTCGCGGGTACCACTGCTCTAGTCTGTTGTTGCGCAGAATCCATCATGCGCGGGTGGGGACAATCTCTCCTCATATGCCCAGGTTCTTCACAGTTATAGCAAATACGACCAAAATATGGTTTGCTGCCCGTCGAAGGTGCAGCTCCCTGGCTATCCTGAATCCAATTCTGAGGTGGAGTTCTGGTATAATTACCTGTAGAAGCAGACATAGCGGACTGAATTGGTCGGGCTGCAAGTGTTGGCTTCCCTGAACCTCTGGAGTAAGATCCCTAAAAGTTGCCTAAATTTTTGGCTTTCTTAGCTAATGCCTTAGCCTGACCGTGTCGCCTCACCCCCTCCACTTTCTTCACAAAATATGTTACCTCATTGAAGCTTTGTCCTGTAGAGGTCATGTGAACAGACAATACCTGCAACTCAGAATTTAGCCTCTTAACAAATAGACGGATCCTCTCTTTCTCGGTAGTCACCAATTGCGTAGCTTATCTGGACAAAACATGGAACTTGGCCTCATAAGCAGCCACAGACTTACACCTTGCTCCAAAGCCATGAACTCATCCTTCTTACAATCTCTCAAAGTTCGAGGCACATACTTCTCTGAAACCAGAGCATTAAACTGGGTCCAAGTTGGTGGGGGTAAAACTGAAGATCGACATTCCATATAAGCTCTCCACCAGTGTTTAGCCTCACCTTGAAGCTGAAAGGTCACAAACTCTACTCCATGCAGATGGACAATTCCCAATTTATGTAAGCCTCTCATAGCAATCTAGGATGAACTCATAGGCGTCCTCACTCTCAGAACTATGGAACACAGGCGGTTTCAATTTCAAGAACTTAGTCAACATCTCCTGCTCATTACCAGTCATAACAGGATCCAACAAAGGATGGAAGAAAGCATCATTACATACAGTTCCACCCACCTTGGGGACAGTGATAGCACTAGGGGGATTGGCGGGAGCTTGAGTTGCTTGAACAGAGGGAAGCACTTCAGGACCAACCAATCCTTTCAAGAACGACATAATATGTTGAGCTAACACTTGATCTAAGGGAGGAATACATGTAGTCTCACTATGCACCTCTTTCTCTTGTCCAACATTCTCCTCATTCTCAACCTCTATATTCTCCTCTACCTCTTCGTGATGCGCATGAGGAGCCTCATTTCTGGGAGTATTCTCAACTGGTGCTCCTTCCCTAGCAGGCGCCACCCTTCCTCGGCCTCTACCCCTAACTCTTCCTCTACCACTACCTCAACCGCGACCTCTTGTTACAAATTCCTCAGCTGGAGCATTGACAGGAGTTACCAGCCTGACACCGTTGAACCAGTGTTAACCATCTGCACACAAAAGAATGAAGGAGATTAGATATCAATTTGAATCGTCAGATACCAATTGGAATCAAGTCATAGCACGAAAGGAGACAAGAGAAAACAGAGAGATTTTCTAAAGTCCTATAGCCTCTCGAAGTAAAGTAGAGACGTCTCTGTGCCATTCTGCAAGACTCTACTAGAATCATTTTGGTATATTGAGATCAACGAACCTAGGCTCTGATACAAACTTTGTCACGACCCAGACCATCGTGATTGGCACACATACTAACCCTCCGGTGGGAGAACCACTACTACAACCCAAAATAGACAACTTAACGAAAAACTAGGGCCTTTAAAGTTACAGAATCGGGTTTAAATGCTAAAGGAAAAATAGAATTTTCATAAACTCCGAAAGTCTAATCAAACAAATGCGGGAATAACGCCTAGAACCTGAAAGTCAATGTACCAAAACATCTAAAGTTCAACAAGTCTAAGAAAATGGGTACAACCCAATTAAGCGTAAGAAAATCCTAATGCACTAGTCTAAGTCTGAAATGGGGACATAAACGAAAAGAGAACTCATGGCAGCCCAAAAGAACTGGCTCACCCTTAAATTCGATGACGATCACTGATCTTGTAAACAAGGTATGTCAGTAGCCGCTTGAAGATGCCTTGTACTCAACAAAGAAAGAGCAAGTTTGGTATCAACCACAGTGTACTGGTAAGGATCACGCGGCTATCCCACTATGTGCAACACACATAAGCCATTACAACATAATAATAACATGCATACACTGAACATATACAATATCAACATCATTTACGAACAACATACAATTTCACAATTCTCAAGATATACAGTTATGTCAAGTCAACGGTTATCTCATGGAACCCACACCCAAACTGTTAGTGTACTGGTACGTGGTACCCGTTCCAAGTTAGCATGTCGGATCGTGACACTCGTTCCAATGTTTATGCTGGTATGTGGCAACCGATCCTAGTTAGTGTATCGGAGCACAACACCCGATCCATTCAACAAGCCGCAATCACAATCACAATCACAAAGTACATTCTCATAATCATACAATCAAGTAATGATTCATAGCATTCGATTATTCATCTATCCTCATTTACTATTAGTGTGATCAATAATGCAACATTCGCATACATACATGTATCATAATCAAGCAAAAACAAAGATATACCACACAACATGAAATCACAACCATCACCTACCTCGAACAAAACTTGAATTCCCAAAGAAACTTGGTCCTTTCCTTTCCGAATTCTTTCCGCTTGTTCTTGGTTGATTGAATAACGTTATCAAAGACACTTCATCTGATTCTAAGCGTCAACGATCGTTAGTCAACATATAACCCAACTAAATGAGTTGGGGTCGAATCCCACAGAGAGTGGTACATGTTTAAGATTCAATAGGAAAGTAGAATATGCTCAAGTCAATCATAGGAATAGACATTGTCGAATAAAAACATACTTCAAATCAGGGTTGACACGAATGTCAAATAACATGGGGTTTTGATTGTAATTATCAACTACAACAGCAGCAAACAACACAAAATTAACAATAATGAGACGGGTTCTTGGGATGTGATTCGATTATAGGCTAATGTAGACAAATGGGTAATTGCAATTATTAGAAAATAACTGTAAATTAGTGAATAGGCTAGACTATAGAGGAGGTAAACTTTCTCTCAAACAATTTACCCCGAATCAAGTCAGTTTTTCTCGAACACCGACAAGCAAGCAATTAAGAACAGCCTACGGCTTAGTCCATTCTTTCTCTTGAGATGAATGTGTGGAAAAGGGTTTAAGATTCACTCTCTCAAGAAAGCCAAAAACACAAAGGTAGAATTGCATTTGCAATTACAATGCTTTAATTTTAACCACAATTAATGATTGAAATCACTTCTAAACAGAATTTAAACTAATAATTAGCAATACCCATCAGCTAAATCAACCCATAATCACCTAATCACACCCCAAGAATTGGGATTTAAGCTAGACATCATAAAAAGATAAAAATCATTACCAAATTGTGTTTCCATCAACTGGGTAAGATTAATTTCGTCTTTACAAAGGTCCAAATTGAAGAATCTCAAAGACCCACTTCTAATTTCTCAAAAATGGTAAACTTCAATTCTTCAAAGCTAAGGAAAACTTAGTCTTTATTTTGAGAGTTCAATGTGAAAGATAATTTTGATAATTGATATCATGATATCCAAATCAATAATGATACTAAACTAAATGTTCAAAAACGTATTTATAGTCGCCAAAAATATGTTGTGAAGGACCATTCGGCGCAGTAAGTCGGGCTCACCGATCAGCTCGGCGATCCGCCCTTTAGTCAGTTCCATCGCCTTTTTGCTTTGGCTTTCACCATCCTCAAGTTCTGTAACTTTGGGCGATCCAACACTGCATCGCGAAACCACTCGGTAACTCGCCGACTGCTCTTTTCTGTCGCTGACTTTATTTTCTCTTTTAGGGCTTGGCACAATGGAACTTTAGGCGAGGTAATGGCCATTCGGTGACTCGCCAAAGGAATTTGGCACTCACCAGGCTTTTATTTCTTCGTTCTTTTAGATCTCTTCGTTCCTTTTTGCAAATTAGTGTCCATGCTTTGTTCTTCAATCCAAATACCTGGAAATCAAGGGTTTTACATCAGTTATTGGCACAAAATGAGCATTTAAGGAAACTAAATCTATCCAAATAAAGCCCTAAATGAGTCCAAATTGTGGACTCATCATTGGTCTACAACAATCAATATAACACGGGAATCAATAAATGATATCTAATTACCCGGATTAAAGTCAACACTATCAACCCTAGATCAATCTCATGATCCCAATATCCAAATTAGAGATTTTGCCATAATCCAAACAGTTCCAAAATCCTTCCCCAACAATAATTACCCACAAAACTAAGTTCTACGAATCGAAAAATGGATTCGAGGAGGGAAAACCTTACCTTTAGTGTCATGAATGGTGGAAAACTGTTAAGAAAACATTTGGGGTCGTTCCTTGGCTCTCAAAGTCGAAAAGTGCAAAATAAAACATTTTTGGGGTTTATTTCTTACTTAATTCTCGACTGGCCCGCTAGAGAGGCCCCCATCCCGCCACAGTGGCTTGTATGGAACCAGTGAGTCGATTTAAGAGTTCCAAACTCCCATTTCACAATACACCTTCAACCCATGACACTCATAAACTACATGTTAACGCTAAAATCATTTTTGGGAGTTCTACTCACCCGAATTCGATTCGGTAAAGTGGCACGGGCTCCTTAAAGTCTTAGCTATCTACTCACATGATCAAAATCATAGTTAGATCGCCCAATTATTACCAGATTTCCCTAGACCTTACTGACTCCGATTTCGTTCAAATCTGGACTAGGTTGAGAAATTCCAAGTTACTACGAAAAAATTTTCAAGCCCAAAAATTTTCTCTGTTGTCTTTTCTATAACGATGGGAACAATTCGTTACACTATCTTACATCGATTTTTTGCTTTTTCTTCTTGAAGGTAAATCAACACCTAGTTGTGCTTAATCATCTAGCTCTTCATCGCTATCTTCACTTGGTTCATCTGATGAACCAATGAACTCTTCATTACCTACCAATATACTTAGCTGCCTTATTCATTATTATATCCTCAAATCCCTTTTCTATGCCAGCTTCTCCAAGCTCAACCTCTTGATTCTTGGAAGATTTTTTAATTCTCTCTTTTGGCTTTGCAGCTTCATTCCTCTTTTCTTGTCTCAAATTTTCTCTGAAGGCTCTCAATTCTTCATCAACTTCATCATCATCCTCATCCGAAACTCCATCTAAATCTTCCTCTTTAAAGTCAAGAGAGTCGGTATTTTCTTCGTCATTATCATCACCATCTCCCTCGTTTAAGGTCCCATTTATACCATCCTCAGGATGTGAAGCTCTAGAGGAATTCCCCAATTCTTGAATATTTTTTTCACCAGAAAATGTTCCCAAGACAGTGCTAGTAGTGAGGCCCCCTTCTTCAACAATCACATGCTTCAGATACAAATTAAAATAGGACCCACTCCACAATTCTTTAACACAGTTGTATAGTTGACTATCACTTTCTAACTTCACAAATCTATGGGTAGTAGGGTCTTCAACATAAAAAGCTTCAAAGTCATCATACCTAGCATCTTTTGCATAATATTTCATTTCGGTCAAAGAGAAGTGGTCCTTGTCTATATTAAATATAATATTGTCCAATTTCGAAACATATTGACCTTTGTAAAAGCTACCTCCATGGTGAAAAACAGTGATAATGTGACCCATATGTTCAATACAGTGAAAAAAGAGCAAATTTATAGTTGTGGTAAAAAAATCCTATTTTTTATATAAAATTATCAAAAATGAAATTTCATAAGGGAAAATTAAACATACCTCGACTAAATTGAGGAAGAAGAATAGATAGACATCCAAGTACGTGAATTTTTAGCACAGTTTTACCTTTGATTCAAAGGATGAAATGTAGGAACTTAGGGTTAGGGTTTTGTAGAAAAGAAAGAGGAAACGTTGTTCTCTGTTCTAAGCATATGGTCATAGTTGTTAATTGATATTTATTTTGTTTTATTTTCATTTTTTAAATAAAAAAATCCACGTGTATTTATTTTAATTAGTTGGCAGACACGTAGAAGTATTTGTATATCTGTAACACCCCAGAAATCTAATGACCTAAGCTAGAGCCTAACATGTAGTCTAATAGCCTAAATGGGGTCAAACGTGAAGTCAAGAGTCATAAAATAGCCTCCCCTACTTAGTAAAAGTATTTTAGGACCTAAACATCAAGGAATGAGCCCCCCCCCCAAGGAACCCCTAAGGGTCCTTTAGGAGGACCCAAGAGAAGGCCCAAAAAGCTGTCAAAAATAGCAGGACCTACGAATGGGTACCCACGAACCGTGGGTGGATCCACGCCCCGTAGGTGAGGGGTTGTGGGTCGAAGCTTGGCCTCCCCTGGTCCTCCCCACTCTCTGAAGCAAACCATGGATGACCAGAACGGGCCGTGGTCCTACCCACGGTCCGTGGGTCCCCAAGCATGGATCACCCATGAAACTGCCTTTTGGTAGTTGGGTCCAGGGGTTCTTTAGTAATTTCCTAATTAATTAATAGTTATGTGGTGTCATTTTAAGATTATTTTAAAGGACTATATAAGTATTTTTCCACCTAAAATAACCCATCTGAAGTCATAAACATAAATTCCCAAAACCAAATCAAAACCTCTCCAAACTTTCTCTCTCTAAGACTCCATTGAAGAGCAAGAACAAGTTCAAGATAGGGGTTCAAGAAACAACCTTTCTTCTCCAATTTATTGTGTAAATAAACCTAAGGTATGGATGATTTTCATCTTTGGGTAGCTATCCCCCAAAGAGCCCCTTCAAACTATGTTTTTAAGACTTCCAATTACCCCAAAAAAACCTAAGGTTTCATTCTATGTCATGGGTCTCCTTCCAAAATGCTTTCAATTGATTAATTATGGTTTATTATGGTTAATTATGATGATTTATGATTGGAATGTTGGAGTATTGTTGAATTATGATGAAAAATCTCCCTTGGACCCCTGATTCCCCCATCTTTCTAAATTATGAACTAAGGTGTGGTTTGATTGATCATGGAAGCTTGATAATTGACTATGTTTAAATTTATTGAGTGGTTGAATCATGATATCCCTCTATCTAATGTGGTAATTCTAGAAGTTAGGGTTGATCTTGATGCATAGGCAACTTGTTAGGGTTGTATATGTTGATGAGGATTGTATATGAATTCATGATTCACTTAGATAGTGATGATCCTATGACTATTGTGTATTTGTGGTATATTTGTAAGATCATTCTCCCCTACCCTTACACATGACTATGTATGATATGTTTATTATTATGATAGTATTGTTGTGTTGAATGAAAGGCTATTCTCCTGAACACACTATGAATACGATGTGAAAGGTTTACTCACATATTGATGATTCTAAGGTTGAAAGGACATTCTCACCTAATGAATCCATGAGAAATTATGATACTATATTGACATGAGTGCCTAGGGCATTCTTCTATGAACATGAACTTAAGTAAAGACTTAATATGACTTTTAAAGGGAGTTATGCTTAGCACCGAGTGGATATGAAAATGAGATGGAAGCTTTTACGCTAGAAAGTCCGGCTTCCAATTTATGCATTGCACAAGTGGGCCTTAAGAGGGGATTGTACTGAGGTTTTTTTATTCTATGAAAACTTATGAATTATGTATGTATGGTTGTTAAGATTGACTTTACTTGTTACAAGTTATGAGTATGAATGATTCCTTGAATATGAGTATTGGTTATGAATGAGGTTAAGACATGATATGTATGATGTTGGTGACTTATAAGTGGTACTTAGCATTTGGTAGAGTTATGGGATCTTGCCTTTGCATTGCACAAGTATAGCTTTGGGTTGCTTATGATATGTTTGACTTATGTTTCTTTATAGCATTATGGCTTTTAAACTCGATAAATGCATGATTTCAACTAAATGTCCCTTTTATGCTTATTTTAAGGATTTTTATGCATGACTTCCATACTTAGTACTTATGTGCAAACTCATATTTCTCCATTTTCTATAAGTGTAGGTTCCGGTCGTTGAGACGCACTTCTTCACTTGAGTACAACTTGGATTGACTATTCTCCAAGCTTGGTGAGTCCTCATGGTCCGAGGACAAGACATCATTCATGTCTAGTTTCTTTGTATTTCTTATTTTTGAGACTATGTTGTATAAAGGGGTGTGACCCTTATTGACTTTGTATTGTATTAGATGGTGATTGAGACAAAATCTAGACTCTTATGTGTCTTTTATGAAATGACGTCTATTGTAAAAAGTTTTAAATTCCGCATTATTTTAATCCTTATGTCTATGATTATGCTAAGGGCTTGTATGAGACCCTTTTGGGGTCAAGTACGTCGTGCTTCTTCTAGGGGATAACCCCGGGTCGTTACAATATCGCGCACTTTGCCTGTGATATACGAGTGTTTAATTGTTAAAATTTGTGATAGTTAAAGTGCCTACTTGTGCATTGGCAAAGTTTAGGGTCATAGTTGTTAATTGATGCCAAGTTAAAGATCCTATTTATGTATTATGTCATATTTTATACTGGTTCGGAACACCGATGTGGTGTCTACTTCCAGTCCCCTTGGATTACAAGAGTTTCCTTAAGAGCTTGTTGAGAACTTGGGTGTTACAGAATGTTACAGTTGAGAGCCTTGTCAGATATGCAAATTAAATCTTCTTCTTTGACACAACCTCTACTTGTATAACCTACACTCAAATCTTTCTTTCTCTTTTAATTTCTTTTCAATTGTTCACTCAAGTGTGTACAAAGTTTTATGAAAGATAAAAGAAGATTACAATATAAGCTCAAGTGTAGTGCGTACTTCACAACTAACACTAAGGGAGGTTTACATAGATAGGTTGATGCTCTTGTAAGGAAAACCCAAGAGAGTTTATCTCAATCAATGATGTTGAGGGATCCCTTGATTGAGGCGATTAGCTAAGTCATGTCCATATCAGATATGTGCATGACATAATTGCTTTGCTTCCTTCTTGGTGACGATCTACTTGATTCTTCGCCTGATTTGTTTTTCTTTCTTCCTTTGGTAGCTTGCTTGATTCTTGCTGGATTGGTGATTCTTCCTTCCTTTTGTAGCTTGCTTGAATCTTGGCTGGAAATCTGTTTTGTCATATCAATCATGATCTACTTGATTGATTTCTGGAATCTCTGATTAATCATGATTTGGTTGATTGATTCTGAAATCTCTGATTGATTCTAAAGATCAAGACATATCTTTATTTTGACACTTATGCTTTATGCTTGGTTTCCTTTGTTATTGATGTGTTTTCTTGCGAAGAGTATGACTGAATATTTAGGTGTCATTTATCAAAATCAACAGACGCTAAGGAGTTAACATCAGTCTGTATTGACAAATACGGTTCACGTGTATACAAAGATACAAACAACAAAATATACAAAAAAAAAAATTGTATTCATTCACTTTAATTTCACTTATGTTCATTCATACTTATATTACTTATATTCATTTGTTCTCATTTCACTTGTATTCATGCACAAATTTATGTAAAGTTTTGAATTTTAAAATTTTCTCAACCAAAATATTAGTCAAAATTAGGCAGGGTATAAGTAATGTCCCAAAGTTTGACTAGTAGAGTGAGTGATATCATTGATGACAACTCAAAATTTTTGGATTGAAACAGATTATCCTAGTATCACCTAACAAATAGAATCTCAAATTGCTATTTCAATGCCTAAACTAGATATACTACTCTACTCTACTATATATGTTAGTCAAATTTTCTAGCAATATAAATAAATAAATAAATAAATAAATAATGAAATAAATGGATAAGTAGAAAAAAATTGTGTATATGGTGCACTGAGAAATTGTCTTGAGCTAGGTGAACCGGACAATAACCCATTACATTTATATACTAGTGAACATTTTCGCGCTTCGCGCGGCCATAAAAACTATTTATAAATTTAGAAATAAACTTACTAAAATTTAATCGAAATAATAACATACATCCATAATTTCATATATATCCTTACAAAATCAATAATATAAATTAAAAAATGTATTCTAACAAAATAAAGTAAAGCATGAAATGAAAAGTAAAGGTAGATATAAGTAGAAATGAATTGTATTTTAATGTCGTTTTTTAATTATTAGTTTTTTCAAAATCTTTTTTTTTCTATTCTCGTATCTAATCTCCTCCTTATTTGTTCATACCCTAAATAATAAGCTCTAGTTTAGAAAATAGGTTACTTTCCCTCAAGTTTTCATTATTTTCTTCTTGATTATCTCCGTTTTCTTTTCCTCTCTTATTCTACTTCCTCTTTTTAGTTTTCTAGACCGTTATTTCTTTCGATCCTTTCTATATTTATTTATTTATTTATTTATTTAATTAATTTCATTATTTTCTTGTTTCCCTAATTCTTGTTGTTATTCAAAGATTGTGCTTTATTTTTGAATAATCAAAATTTTAATACATTTTTTTACTTTAATATTCTCATTACCTATTCGAAATCTAACGTCTTTCATCTTTCCTCGTCTTTTATAGTAATTATCTTCCCATAATCAATTAAGTAATTATTTAATTGATGTTAAAATTTTAAATTAAAATAATAGGTATCAACATTAAAGAGACTTGAATACAATAAGTGGTAGTTAATAGTGAGTAATTGGAAATAAATGAGTAACATATAGTCAGGAGAAATATTTGATGTAGTGATTTTTATTTTTTTTTAATAACAAAAACAGATTACCAAAATAGGAAAATGGTAAAAATTGAAGGAAAAAAAAGAAAAATATGATTGTTGATTATAGAGTTGTAATATCGCTTTGTCTATGACCAACTATATATAAATATATATAGATATTAATTTTAAATTTCAAGCTATCATATATTTGGATAAATTAAAAAATTGTGGTGCTAATTCAATTCAAGTTTTTTTTTTGATTTGTTAAACTATTGATAATAACTTATATTCAAATCACTCATGTAAAAGACAAATACAAATTCAACTCATACTAAAACGTGATTATTCGAATTTAAAAATAGCCAGTTCAATGTAATTCACTCTTTTTAATTCGAACTAAATTTGAAACTTTAAATATGTGAAAATTAAGTTTGATTTCATTTCTCAGTCAATCAATCTCGTGCGTAAGAAAATATAATTTTATTTGCATTAGATATTAATTTTAAATTTCAAGCTATCATATATTTGGATAAATTAAAAAATTATGGTACTAATTCAATTCAAGTTTTTTTTTATTTGTTAAACTATTGATAATAACTTATATTCAAATCACTCATGTAAAAGACAAATACAAATTCAACTCATACTAAAACGTGATTATTCGAATTTAAAAATAGCCAGTTCAATGTAATTCACTCTTTTTAATTCGAACTAAATTTGAAACTTTAAATATGTGAAAATTAAGTTTGATTTCATTTCTCAGTCAATCAATCTCGTGCGTAAGAAAATATAATTTTATTTGCATTAGATATTAATTTTAAATTTCAAGCTATCATATATTTGGATAAATTAAAAAATTATGGTACTAATTCAATTCAAGTTTTTTTTTATTTGTTAAACTATTGATAATAACTTATATTCAAATCACTCATGTAAAAGACAAATACAAATTCAACTCATACTAAAACGTGATTATTCGAATTTAAAAATAGATAGTCAACGTAATTCGAACAAAATTTGAAACTTTAAATATGTCAAAAATAAGTTTGAATTCATTTCTCAGTCAATCAATTTTGTGCATAAGAAAATATAATTTTATTCGCATTATTTTTTAAAACTAATTAAGATCAAGCATTCGGATATCTAAATGTTGTGAGAAATAATATCAATGAAAACAATAATAAACTAAAGCTTATACGCGATGAGAGATCAGTTTTCTTTCAACGTTCTTATTTATGAACAATTATTATTTTCGTAATCATCTACGAAAACACACAAAGAAGAAAAAATTCTTATATAAAATAATGAACAAAAAAAAATTAAGCCAACAAATTAAAAGAAACAAAACAAATATACGGCATGTATTAAGTAAAATTGCATCTTATAAATATTTAAATAGTTATATCTACAAGCATAATCAAAAAGATATATTTGAGATACTCAGAATAAGTAGTTTGATAAGAAGTCCATTTGAATAGTTGTTGTAGCTTGTTGATACATTTTCTTTTCACTTTCTGCAAATGATGGAACAAACTCAGTAAAAATTATACTTAACAATCAAAGAAAGGATATATTGCTTAGAAATCATAACAATAAACGTCCATGCATAAGAAAATTTTAAGAAGAGATCATAGTATCACCTAGAACCATGTATAATCACTAATAAGTTTGTTGATACAATTATCCAATAAAAATAATAATTAGAATTACCTGATGAAATATTGAATCATGAGTTTTTTACCTAGCACATGGGGCTGTTGAAGCTTTATTCCTAAATTTATACTACAAGTTTATTGAGACCCCAGAATTTGAAGAAGTAGTGCAACATTTAATATCTTTTAATAAATATTAATTAGTGGAAAGGAGATGGGGATTGAAATCAGGTTTTCTGGGCAAAAAAATCGTGCAACACTAATGTTTACTATTTAATATTAATGAAACATCAATACCTTTTAATAAATATAAATGTTAATTATAGGGAAGGAGAAAGAGTTTTTCTTTTTCCGCTAGAAAGTTTTGGGCAACATTAATGGTGAGTTATTGGTTTTTTTTTCCAAAAGTTAATGGTGAGCAACTGATTACTTTTAGTGGGCATAAATGTTAGTTTTATTTTTTTCTTTAGTGAGGAAATTCATTTTCGGTAATTTTGAATATTCGTTTAACTATAATTAATTAATTGATGGTTAATTATTAAATATCTAATTTTAGTTAATGTTTAATGTGTTAAATTTATAATTTGTTTAATACCATATAACACTTGACCCATATAGAAAAATAAATTTTTGAGGGTTAGAGAATTTTTGGTTCATAATTTAAGAAAAGAAAAGGAGTAAGACTTACCTGCGTAAAGCAGCTACCGACGGGAGAATACTTCATGTCCAGGTAATATGTAACCATGCCAAATATATGCAATTGTGTGTATGGAATGGAGTATATTATTGTTATTATTATAATGGTGAACAACATAGTCTTTTATAGTGCATTAATGACTGCAAACTATGATTTGTATTGGAAAATCAAGGTCATTTATTGAGGGCTAACGAGAAAATAATGTTTGACTGATTATTGGCTACATATAGTTGAAATTGAGTTCTGTCTCGTGTGGAAGTGACAGGCGAGGAGTTGGGGTTCCTTGGCTTATGCGATTCCATCACTGGTTTCGTAATCAGTGGTTCTCATATTTATTAATTCTTATTTTATTATCACATAATTATTCAAGTTATGATATATTGAGATACTTAATTAAATATTAGGTGTATTACATTATATGAAAGCTATTAGGGTTGTAGTGTTTGGAGAAATTATGACTTAATCCTAGGCTTGAAATTCGGAAAACATGAGAGTTGACATTTTAATTGGCACCAAGATTAGGAACTTGATTATAAATTGAGTGAGTTTTTGGGTCTAGGCTAGACCTTTAGTAATTTGAGTGTGGTTAGTTTCGAAATCTTATTGTGATTATTAATGTGAATAGATTGCTTTGAGTTGGAAGTTCAACGAAAGGGAAGACTCAAGTCTCCGAGTGATTGTTCGACTATTTGAGGCAAGTGGATTTCTAAACCATTGGTAAGTGTATGAAATTCGTGTATTTCCGTGTAATATGTGTTTGGAGGTAATGAGA
>NW_006239012.1:153722-154345 GCF_000226075.1 Solanum tuberosum | reverse complement strand
TCTAATGATGAAAAAAGGGTAATAAAAGGCAATATAATGTGTTTAATTGTTGATGTGTGATGTTTGAGACTGGGTTGAATGGCTTGTTGAATCATTGTTGATGTTGTATCACAGTTATATTGTTGTGAATTGTGTATTGTTATGAAAATGGTCATCTCCTCATTATTTGTGTGAACATGTCATTTGCATTGGTTCTGAGACATGGTTGTGATAAGTGTTATGTGATAAGAGGATGTACCATTTCGAGGGACGTATCGCGCGCCGCGATGGATACTATATTTCAAGGGACGTATCGCACACCGTGATGGATACTATATATCGAGGGACGTATCGTGCGCCGCGATGGATGCATGGACAGATATGTCCCCCATGGGTCCCGGACTGAGAGACAGCGGGTGTGTATCACTAGGTCAGACATTCATTACTATACTTGACATCGCATTCCATTGCATTGCACATATTTATCATTAGTGAACTTGATATTGCGTTTTGCTGATCTTGTGAGTGCCTTTCTATGGAACTTGTGACTGATGAATATTAAGCTTGTTGTTGAAGATATGCAATTGTTAGAGTGTTGTGTTGAGCTATGTGATTTGTAAACTGTGAACTGTTATGTTGGGCTG
>NW_006239012.1:139065-153655 GCF_000226075.1 Solanum tuberosum | reverse complement strand
TAGTTGTTTGTCATCTCAGCGGACCTTCTTACTCCTATTTATGATCTTGTTCTATTCTAGAAACAATGTCATTTGAGACTTGTGTTTTTCTTTTGAATCAGTTGTAATACTTTAGAGGCTTGTACACGTGACAACCAGATTTTGGGGGTATTTTTGAGTTGATTATAAAATTTCTACATTTTATTGTAAAGGCTGAGTTTTAGGTTGACTCGTCTTGGTGGGATAAGACGAGTGCCATCACGTCCATTTTTGGGTCGTGACAGGAAATAATTAAATATAAAGCCATAATATTTTTATGTATTTTAAAATGAGGAAAAATCACAAAAAAGAAAAATATGATTTGAGGCCTTAGAGGGTGCCACATTAGCGTTTTTATGTTTAAGCTTTATATATATATGATTTGACCAATGAATTCATTTCTCAGATAAATTATTTAATTAGTAATTAATATTTTAGAAAGACAATATTTTAGTTGAAAAAAATTAAAATTAAAATGACAGGTAATCTTTTAAAAAATAATTAAATATTAATTAAGTGATTATATAAGAAATCAATCTTTATACCAATCTATATTGATCCGAGCAAATTTAAAACCAATCGAATTACCATACGTGCTTTCACGTTTTTAACTCATTTGATCTATCATTTCGTTTGAATTTGTTCATTTTATAATCTTACCAAATGTCATAATTGTCATAAAATTACTCGTTTATCTTTTAAATGGATTAGTTTTTAACTTTTATTTTTAATAATAAATTAATGCTTAAATTTTATTCTTTAAAAAGTTATTTATACGAGGGATAATAAAAAAGGGAAAATTGTATATAATAGCAAATTATTAATTCAAATTACATGATATAACCATAGTTTGATTTAATTGTACCCCATAGCAAACTGTTGCTATATCGCCTATCTCCTGGTGAATCTCGCTCGCCACTCTCGTTCTCTCCCTCGCCTCTCTCGCTTTTATACAAACGCAAATGCATAAAATGCGTTTGTATCAAGCGAGAGAAAATTGTATATATACATATATTTTTTGTTCCCCCTCTCTCCCCTCTCCCAGATTTCGCTCGCCACTCTCCCAAATCTCGCTCGCTCACTCGCCTCTCTCACTTTATACAAAAACGCAAATGTATAAATGTGTTTGTGTTTGTATAAAGCGAGAGAAAATTGTATATATACATATTTTTTCGTTCCCCTCGCTCCTCTCTCCCAGATCTCGCTCGCTCACTCGCTTCTCTCACTTTATACAAACACAAATGTATACATTGCGTTTGTGTTTGTATTAAAGCGAGAGAAAATTGTATATACAAATACAAATGCATATATATTCTTCTTATACACTTATGATTATACAAATACAATATTTCATTGCCCAGTTTTCTTTTGTCCTTCTCTCTTTCTCGCTTTATACAAACACAGATTATACAATTGATCTTTTGTATATGTATACCAAAGCAGATTATACAACTGCTTTCTTTTGTATATCATGTATAGCGAAATTATACAACTGCTTTCTTTTGTATATGTATAGCGAAATATACATATTTATGTTTGCTATGGAGCACAATTATGCAAACTATAGTTATAACATACAAATATGATTTTTTATGTTTGCTATATGTGAAAGTTGCTAAAAAAAAAGAGTACAAAATAGAGGCAAAAATACGAATGACCCGATAAATGTGAATCACAAGATCAAAAGTAGCAACAAAGACTTTTTTTTTTTCTTTTTTTTTTTGTATTTGTTGATTCTTTCGAAATCCTATTAAAATTTGGAAAAATTAGCAAACTAGTCACAATCCCTAACATAATTAGTAAAAACATCTACACCTTAAAATAATTATTAAAAATATCAAAATGTCAATATTTTAGAAAATGATTTGTATCCTAATATAACTATTTTCCTTTCCTTTTATTTCTCAAAACAGTCCCACATTAGATCAATTTCTACACCACTAACCGGTAAAAAAGAAAAAAATACCTTTATTATCCAGTACCCTTCTTTCTAGGTTTAACTTAAGTCAATATTCTCTCTCTCGCTCTCGCTCTCGCTCTTCACGTTTTCCCAATTTTTCTCTCATTCATTGTTCAAGAAAAATTAACTCTTCTTTTTTCTCCCAATTTGTTCAAGAAATTTATCAATTAATTCAAGAAATCTCTCAATTGATAAAAGTAATTTCGAAGTCACCAAATATTTTGTGAGTTTTCTTCTGATTTTGTTTTCATATTCACCAAATATTTTTTGTATTTCTGATTTTCTGTCCTTTTTTCGATTGTTTTGTGAGTTTGTTTACATATTTGAGATTCAGTAGATTGTAGTAATATACATTAGCATTCATACATCATATATTGTTTGACTTTTTATACATTCATATTTAATAATTTCAAAATTTTCTTATAGGATTACCAATGCACAAGTGAATACGGATTCGAATTCGGATTTGGTGAAAACAAAATCGAAAAAAAAGGAACATAGTAGAAGAAGAAGAAGAAGAAAGAGAGAGTCAAGGTTGCAAAATTGTATTCACAACAAAATTGTATTCATATTAATTTTTGTTTGTTAATTGTTTTTTTAACTCAGCATTTGTAAGAAATACATTTTTTTGTCATGAAATACAATATTTTTTGAAATACAAATTTTGATTGTTACTAAGATTGTAAATTTGTATGTTTTGATGATTGGAATATAAATTTGTTGGAATTTTAAGAAAGAATATTCGTTTTTGAAAAATATACAAAACCAATGTTGTATCCTTTTTGAATGAACACGGATTACATAAGTATATATGGATAGAAATATTTTATTTTTATTTTTATTTGTGGATACAAATATCATTCTAAATAACTACAAATCCATTTGATATACCTATTAGAATGAATACAAACTAGTAAAGAAATACAAATGTCATTATACAAACTCAAACATGAAAACCATAATGAATACAAATACACATATCATCTTATTGAAATGAATACAATCAATTACTTTTGAAATTGTAACTGATGAGAATTTTAAGTGATATGTTCCTTTTAAAAAAATATTTTCTCTCATGATTTTCTCCTTTCTGTTATTAAATAATGGGAAAAGGACAAATATACCCCTAAATTATCGTAAATGGTATGTCAATACCCTTCGTTATACTTTAAGGTTGTATTTACCCTTACCGTCAATATTTTAGGTTGTGTATACCCTTGAGACTAACGGCTGGACACGTGGCTACATCTCAATAATTTACCTAATATTTTTTTTTTTTAATCCGAAATTTTAAAAAAAACCCACCCATCTTCCCTAACCCATCCATAACCCGAATTAAAACCCATCTTCCATAATAATTCCCTTCACACAGTGCTAATTTTCCATCTTCTTCTCTTCTTTAATTTTCAAAAAATTGTCGCACAAATCAAAATTTTCACTAACATTAGCCATTGACTTTGTGTTTTAGAGTTCATAGATGATTGTGCACAAAATCATCAAGTTAATTTTGTGATTGGACACCGCCGTTGTCGCTGCCTTCTTCTCCGAAGTTCACACAAACATTTGAATCATTAAAAATGAGATTTGTGAGTTTCTCTTGATGAAATGCAATTATTTTTTGTGGATTGTGTCCGCCTTGGAGAGGCGCCTAACTTGGCATTGACCTCTCTCTGTTAAGACCGCCGGAAAATCATCGTCGATGACCAATAGTTGTCTGCCAGAGTTCAAGCGGTTTGAATGAACCGAAATTTCTTGATGTAGAAGACAAAAGGGTGGAAAATAAACCCCAAAGATCAAAACTTCACGAACTTGTCAAGAAATTGGCCGAAATGCCTTGCGACGGTGCATCGCCGAAAATTCTCAAAGCTTCTTCATCGTTTTCTTTGTTAAATTGCAAGGGAGAATGAGTTGAATTTTTGTGAGGGAGTAGATATGATGATGCTCCATCATCTCCGCTAAACGGGATTTCATGAATCAAACCACCTGAATTTGTTATTGTTGGAAAGGTTTTGAATTGGATTTCGTAGCTTTGTTCAAATATATTTGAACTATATCTTTCTTTTTTGATCATCAGTGACAGATTCATTTAATCCTTTTTCTAAAACAAAAGAAAAGAAGTAAAATATCGTGTAATGAGAGATTATCAGGTTGTAAGGATCAAGAGGTATTTCTTAATTTAAGTTAGGATTGGAGTTTCCAGACATGTGAGTAGTGCAGACCTCGTGCTCATGTTCATCATCTATTCATTGTCCTGGTGCTCCATCTTCTCTCTCTAACTGTATTATAACACAAGTGTTCCATCGCGGCGGAGTAGGGCCGGAGACGGCGGTTATTCGAACTATTTCAAAAAAGATTTCAGGTGGGTTTAAAATAGAAATGGGGCGGATTTTTTTAATTTTGGGTAAAAAATAAATAAAAAATCGGGTCAGTCGTTGAGATGAAGCCACGTGTTCAGCCGTTAGTCGCAAGGGTATACACAACCCAAAATATTAACGGTAAGGGTATATGCAACCTTAAAGTATAACGAAGGGTATTGACATACCATTTACGATAGTTCGGGGGCATATTTGTCCTTTTTCCCTTAAATAATTGTATTCTTTCAACTCAAACAAATAAAAAATACATAAATAAGAAGAATAACAAACTAAAATATTGACATTTTTAATAAATATTGAAAATGTTGATAAGAGGTCCCATTAAATGCTAAAATATTGACATTTTAAAATTTTTCCCGTAAAATTTAGCTTCAATTGGATCTAATATTTCTGATGCTTCTACAGATGTGAATATTTAGGAAAAAGACATAAATAGACCCTAAATTTGTTTTGAAAATTTATACTCAAACTAATGTGATAACCTATTACACATATGTTATACTCAAACTAACGTAGCGATCTATTACACCATCAAAAATTGCAACACCATCACTATATATAAAATTGCATCACTCATTATCAAATAGCACACACCATCACTGTCACAAAAAAGCACCATACTTAACCACCAATTTCACCACCAGACATAAAAAAAAATTCAATTATCAATATTTATTTGTAAAAATTAAACCTTGGTTGGACAACTGAAAATTTGGTGTTAGATTTACTATCATTGAATTTGAGCAAAATTTAGAGAGAATTTTTAGAAGAATTATGGTGGGAGTAATAAGAATTGATCACGCCTTTTTTGGATATTTTAATTTTATTTTTACGTTAGCTTTTGTGCAATATTAATTACATTTTCAACAATAATAGATATAATAATAGGTCATCGCGATAGTTTGTGAAGACTTTTTTTTAGAAAAGTATAAGTCGAAATTTATGTCTTTTTCCTGAATTTATTTAAATATATATATTTGTTTTAATTTGTTTGGTTTATTTTCACTTGGAATAAAGTTCAAGAAAAGAAAATTTTAAATCTTATGACTTTAGATTAAAGATGTGTCAAAAATATCAAAATATCCTTCAATCTAGTAGTCTTAAACATATCACATGGAAAGTTGAAATTAAAAAATTGATCAAACAGAAAAGCATCATTTTTAAAAAACCGAATTATCAAACAAAATGGATCAAATAAATTAAAGTGGACATAAATTCAATACTAAAAACTATAGTAAATAAATTAGTCAAATTTAAATCTTAAACCCGTCTATTTTAACCCCCACTTCTCCCCACTCCTCTTTTAGCTTTTTTAATGTATTACGTAATTTTATCGTCCTCTATTTTATGTTTCACGTTTTCTTGTCCTCTATAAATCTTAACAAAATTCTCTTGTTAGGTTATCTCTTACACATAATAATTCCACTTTCCATGTTGCTAAAAGCCCCTACTTAGTTAGCTTTATTATTAATTTATTATTTATCTTCTTCTACTACTTTCTAGTTTCCTATTTCTTTTCACTTGTTTGTGTTTAAATTGAAATTAAAAAAGTTGATTTAATTAATTTGAGTGGAGATGGAAGGAGGAGTAGCTCAGAGAACAGATACAACAGCTTTTAAAGAATGTTTAGCTCCTTCATGGAAGAATCCTTATGTTCTTCGTCTTGCTTTTTCTGCTGGAATTGGTGGCCTTATATTTGGCTATGATACAGGTACCCCACTCTCTATTTACAAATTAATTGAACTTAGGCAGCGGTGGAGCCAGAAATTCTACCAAGATATTTAGAAATGGTACACAAACACTTAAAAGACTTGGTTCTTTCCAGGCATTGAATACCACTAGTCTACAATACCTTATTGTGTCGAAAATATGTCATTTAATCACTTCATATATTATTTTACTTATATATACGATATAATTTTCAGATAATGGTGAAAACCCTAACAACATCATAGGCCCCTCATAATAGAAGTAGTGGCGTAGTCACAATTTTGACTAAGATATATCAAAATGTAAAAAAGTAAAATTACATAAAAATTAAAGAGTTATATATTTATATAGTTGCACAGTGTAAATTTTGACGAAGAGAGAATTGACATCCTTTCAAGTATACGTACCTCCGTCACTTAACAAATTAAAGTTGGAATCATAACTCTGACTAAAGGCTTAATTCTTTCAAGACGTCGAATATCACTAATTTTCTACAACACCTTGTTGTGTTGAGGATACATCACTTGACAAAGTTGGAATCATAATTTTGACTAATGCTATTCAAAATATAATAAACAAATATTATATCACAAAGAAGTCTATATAAAATAATTTTGACCAATATTATATAGCTTAATTATTGAATGTGATATTGTATAGGAGTGATATCAGGAGCTCTACTTTACATTAGAGATGACATCAAGATGTTGATGAAAACACCGTCTTACAGGTTTGTTTGCACACAACTATTATCCTTATTTATTTTTAGTTTTTGCTAGTAACCTTGAAGTAATTATATCTACGAATATATGTTTACTTTTCTTAAATTGTAATTTTGCCCTTTTTCAATTTATATGACGTAGTTTGTATTTAGTATATTTTTAAAGATTGTTATATTCTTTTATTTAGAAATAATTTTATTTTTAATTTTTAATTTATCATTAATAATCACACAAAAATTGTTGATTATATTATTCCTTCATTTCAATCTGTGTGATAATTTTTTCTTTTTAGTTAGTTTCAAAAAATTAGTATCTTATCATATGTATTAATAACAATTAACTTCAAACTTTCTTTTTTACTTTCAATAAAAGATTTGTACTCACAAAAAATTTAATAGCTTATTCTAAATTACAAGTTTAAATAACTTTTTTTCTTTCTTTTAAGTTTTGTATCCAGTTAAATACTTTAGTATAAATTGAAATTAAAAATACAAATTTATTAACCACATAGTTTTAAAAATAGTTAAACAAAACCACATAAAATTGAATGGGGCTGGGAAGTATCTATTGTTGCTTATTATGAGTAAAATTTTATGGTTTTAGATATGTTTTTTTGGTTATTTTTGGGGACCCTTCCATAAATTAGATTAAAAATGCAAATTTCTATTATTTTAAGTTGTGAGTTTAGGCACATGCCATGTGTACCATATCCGAAAAGTTGTTTTTGTTTGGCTTTTTCCACTCTGCAAAATTATGAACTACATATGTCACAAGTAAGGTTGGCAATTGGACAGGATTTTTTCTGGTTCGGTCCGGTTTTCGTACCGGTAAGAAACCGGTCTTATAGGTATCGGAATCGGTACCAAAACAGAACCCGGTTTTTTATCCGGTTGATCCGGTTCGGTAAGAACCGGTTCCGGTCCGGTTGATCCGGTTCAACGGTCAATTCTATTTTTTTTAAAAAGTTGAACGTTATATAGCCGTTGGGCTGGGGCCCAAAACGGCTCAAAACATCCCCCACCTCTCTCTAACCCCTTAACACTATAAATATACCCATATTTTTTCATTTAAATCACAAATTCACAAACTATTTCATTAACATCTTATAAAATCTCTTAATTTTCAATCTCTCATAAATTCATAATTATTATTTTGTGATATTGACTTGGAGTTCGGATTTGGGAGATTTATTTGAAGTAAATTGAAAGCTTCAATTGGCATCTCTCAATTCCGGCTTTGGTTATACGTCTACTTTTACGTAGACGTTCAGTACATTCATTCCAACTTTATTTTTTTATTAATTAAGTTATTTTATTTTATTTTGTTATATTATCTTGCTTGTTTTTCATAATATTTAATTATTTTAAACTTGAACATGAATTTGGAAAGAAATAGTGGTAAAAGACCAATGTCGGAAAGAAAAAATAATAGGGGAGGAGAGGAAGTAGTTCTAGTTCTAAAAAATTGGCACCTAAATTTAGAATTAATACTAATGATTATACTCATGTTGATGAAACTTCTTTTACACGAGACTCACGACCTATTGAATTTAATTCCAAAAATATAGTAGATCATGAGACTTTAAATAGATGTTTTACTAATTTTGAGGAAGAATTAGATGAGGAAGTAGAAATAAATGACGAAGATGATGAGACCCCTACTTCTACTAGTCCGGTTACCGAATTACCGGAACAAGATGAAGTCCCCTCGTTACCTACTTTTTCAAAGGCCGCTGTATGTGTTAAAAGATCTTTAATATGGAAATTTTTGGTACAAAATGAGGAAAAAACTACTGTTACTTGTACGAAATGTAAATTGATCATGAAACATGTAACTACGGGTACACAAGGGGGAACGGGACGACTAAGAACACATTTGAGAAAGTGTAATAAAGAATTTGCTCGCCTAGATGAAATAGAAAGGTCTAATAGAAATGGAATACCCATACCTGAAAATTCTATGGGAGTTGGAGGTTCTAATATATATGGTTCAAAGTGTATTAAATATGACTAACCCAGCTAGCCGAAGCACACACCGCACATATAGTAAAGAAAAAGATCGTAGAGAATTAGCTAAAATGGTTGCTGTTTGTGGTTTGCCTTTTTCATTTCCTTCACATCCTGGTTTTATTCAGTATATTCAGGAATTGTATAACCCAGATTATGAAGGTATTCCAAGAAGTACAATTAAAAGTGATCTTTTTAAATATCAAAAAGAATATTGTCATTTTCTTCGTTGTTTATTTGCTTATTATGATGGTAGATTATCTATTACTTCTGATATGGGACGTAGTCCTAATGGTAATGATTATTTTACAATTACTGTCCATTGGATTGACCATGAATGGAACATGCAAAAACGAATATTAGGATATAAATATGTTGAAGAAACTAAAACCGGTGCTTATATAGCAACAAAAATAGGCCTTGTTTTACAATTTTATGGAATATGTGATAAAATAATGAGTGTCACTTTAGATAATGCTTCTAATAATTTGAAAGCAATTGATTATTTAAAATGTAGACTTTGTCCAATTGATAATGATTCTTTTCATATTAAGTGTGCCGCACATGTGTATAATTTGATAGTAAAAGATGGTATTTCTCAATTTGGAATTTCTTGTGAAAAAATTAGACTTGCTTGTAATTGGATTTTTAAAGCTAAAATAAAAGCTAGAATTACAGAATTTAAAAATCGTTGTAAAGAATGTGGACTTGAATATAGAAAAGTTCCAAAAGAAGTATGCACTAGATGGAATTCTTTATTTGAAATGCTTCAAGTTGCTTATATTTATCAAGAGCCGGTACAATTAGTTTTTAATGCTCATAATGCGGACCCGAATTTGAGAATTGGCTATGAAGATTGGGAAAATACAAAAGAACTTATTGAATTTTTAAGTGTTTTTTATAAAGCAACAAATGCTGCTTCTGGTCAATATTATCCAACTATTTCTTCTGTTTTAGTAAATATTTGTGCTATTTCATCTGAATTTGCAAAATATAAAGGAAAAGATCGATTTGAAAATTCCCTTGCTTTTATGATTGAAAAATTCAAAAAATATTTTTTCCCTATTCCTCAAATCTATTTGACTACTACTACTTTCAACCCAAATTACAAATTAAAAGGTGTTGAAAGAATGGTTGAAAAGATTTATGCAAATTTAGAAATTAAAGATGATGAAACTCCTAGTGTTGAAGATTGTAAAAGTAGCATATATATAAAAGCTAGAGAGTTATATAATACATATAAATCTATGGAAAAAAATATTCCAATAGTTGAACCTCCATCTTGTAAACCTAGAAGCGATGATACGGATGATTGGATGGATGATTATCTTGAGCTTGAATCATCTACTAATAATGATTTTGATTTATATTTCAATCAGGCACGGGAAAAGATTAGGCATGAAGAAGGACAACTTCAAGCTCCAATATTAGTATGGTGGAAGAATCGTGAAAATCAATTTCCGACCCTTGCTAGGATTGTTCGAGATGTGCTAGCGATTCAAGCATCATCGGTCGCTTCAGAGCAAGCCTTTAGTGCGGCGAGATTTATGATTGGAGATCATCGATATTCATTAGCAAAGGATAGTTTGGAAATATCGGTGTTGTTTCGAGATTGGGTCAATGCCGAAAGAAGAAATACCGGACTACCACAATTAAATAGCCAAATAGAAGACGAAATAGATGAAATATTTGGTGATAATAGTGATGATGACATGGAAGCAATGGAAGAAGAACGACAAATACAAGTTCCAAAAAATGTTTCTTTTGAAATGATACAAAAGTTACGAAAAGATTTTAAAAAAAGTTTCAATTGTTAGTACAATAATTAATATTCAATACCTAGATTATGTACTCTTTGTCTCTTTCTAATATTTGTATTGTACAATTTATTTATTTGAATAAATATACGGCTATTCGCCTTGATTTTCTTTTAAAATAGTCTCTTATATTTAATCCAAGTCATTTTAGAAATTTAATTTTCAACTATTTTAATATTAGTTTAAAGTTTAAACTTTAATATAAAATTGAATTTTAAGGTTTAAACTTTAAATTCAATATAAACTTTAAACTTTAAAGTCAATTTTAAACTTTAAAGTTTAAACTTAAATTCAATTGAAACTTTAAAGTTTAAGGTTTTAAATTGAAGTTTTTTAATAATATAATATTATTAATTAATAATATAATATTATATAATAATTAAAGTTAATAAAAAAATAAAAAAATACCGGTACACAATGATCCGGTAAGAACCGGTTCCGATCCGGTCCAAATCGGTTCCTATCCGGTAACTAAGAGACCGGGTGGAACCTTTGGGAATTTCCAGTAAAACCAGTTCCGGTAAGATCCGATTTCGATAAATAAATTCGGTAACGTGTCTCGATTCTGGTATCGGTTTCGATAAAACCGGTCTTGTTGATCCGATCCTGTCCAATTGCCAGCCTTAGTCACAAGTCACAAGCATAAAGTTGTTGGTGGGACCCACTCTTTTTCCACTAGATTTTGATTGGAACCAGTATCAACCTTGAATCATGTAGATTCCTAATTTTATACCTTCCCATGTTTTTTTTCTAAAAAAAATAATAATCATTTCATTGAGTAGTTAAATTTATTTGCTTTTTCCCAAACCACACCCTCTAACTCTCCCCACAAATTTTAGCGTTGGTTGTTCAATTTGTGTTCACATGATCTACTTAGAGAAAAAATATTGGCATTTTTACATTTTATTATAGGGAAAAGGCATAAATTTCTCGAACTTATATCGAAAAGTAATTTACACACTTAAACTATCATGATGACCTATTACACATAATTACTATTCAAAAGTGAATTTAATATCATCCTGAGACGTGTAACACCACTCTCACAGGGTGTGGTGTAATACACTCGCTGCCACATCAGCACTACGTCAACGCCATGTCAGAAATTATAAAAAAAATTATAATTTTTTTGTTTTCTTTTCTTTATTAATTACTTTTCTCTCTAACAATATTTTACACTAATTAATCTCTAATTAATTATTAAAATTCTCTAATAATTATACCTTCTTCATCACAAAATCTCACTCACTCTTTCCATCTCTTATCTCACGAAAAAAATCATATCCGGCTACCTTATTCACTATTGATTCTTTGTTCTTCACCACCACCATATCAACTTCAATTCTTCTTCTTCTTCTTCGCTATCCACCACTAAATATCACCATCACCATTTCCAATATAATTTTTTTCTTCTCACCATCTTCAATTTCCACTCTTTTTTTTTCAAAATCGTTACCCAACGCCACCACACTCATAAAGTTGTCATCTTCACCAAATTCATGATTAATCTTCTTCACCACCTTCAATTTCCTCTTCTTTTTTTTTCCACCCATTACCTAAAACCACCATACCCATAAAGCTGCAATTACAACGAAGCCCAAAAATTGATTAACAACCAAAATTTCTTTAACAAAGTCAAAAAATAGAAAAGATAGAAACAATCAACCGAAATCACCTAAACATAACTTAAGGATTTATTTGTTTAGGTTTATCCAAAATTCTTTTAGATTCTTCCTTTAGTAAAAATTATCACAAAATACAATTATTCACTAACAAATCTATGAGAATTAACCTAATTGCTAATAAAAAAGAAAAGTTATGTTTTGAGATTGCGATGTATAAAGAATGAAGAAGAAGAGATGTGAAAAAGAAGAATAAGTGTGAAGAAGAAGAGGTGTGGGGGTAGGGGTGGGGTGGAGGAGGCTGGGGGGTTAAAAGTTGATTCTAATTATTATTTTTATTTTTATTTCTAGCTGACGCGTTTAGTTTTTATTTTTATTTTATTTCTTTGCCACTTCAGTTTTAAGGGGCAAATAAATTCACTTTTGAATAGTAAAAGTGTGTAATAGGTCATCATGATAATTTAAGCGTGTAAGTGACTTTTCGATACAAGTTCAAGATGAAATTTATGTCTTTTCTCTTCATTATATCCATTCAATAAAAAAATGACAGCATATTTATATTTGGAGAAAAATATTTATTTTTGTGGCAATAAATATTGCGGCTAGAAGGAAAATCTATTGTTACTAAATGTCTCTTTTATTATAGTGATAGTAGAGAAACAATAATAATTTTCCTTATTATTATATCAAAAGCAAGCACACAGTGTAAACACCTCTTATATCAAGATCAGTTTGGCAATGGTTGCACCAGTCTCAATCACCAGATTATGCACACAGATTTTAGTCAATATCTTGAATACATATTAGTTTGATGCACACAAAAAAATACCAGAAGCATCTCTAAACACAACAACACGTGTTATGTATTTATTAACTTGCTAATGGCTTGTATAGGAATCTATAGTGAGCATGGCAGTTGCTGGAGCAATCATAGGTGCAGCAATTGGTGGTTGGCTTAATGACAAATTTGGGAGGAAAAGTCCTATACTCATTGCTGATTTCCTCTTCTTTGTTGGAGCTGTGATTATGGCATCAGCAATGAATTCAGCACTTCTCATAGTTGGTAGAGTCTTTGTTGGACTTGGTGTTGGTATGGCATCAATGACTGCTCCTTTATACATATCAGAGGCTTCTCCTGCTAAAATTAGAGGTGCCCTTGTTAGTACCAATGGATTTCTCATCACTGGAGGACAATTCTTGTCCTATCTTATTAACCTTGCTTTCACCAAGGTATGTATACTTGTTCCAACTGAGACCCAGCGTGGAGCCAAGTAGGGCCGAGGGGTTCAGTTCATCTCCTTCCCAAGAAATTACATTACACTGTTTATACATGGCAAAATTGTTCTTTATGTATATATAGTAGATGTTAAACCTTCTATGACTTCTTCGTGTGTTTACTTCTTTCATATTTTGAACACCGTTTAGTGGCCAGGAACACAATCTGGTGCGAAGAGGGGTGTTCTGTTTTGCTGTTCGGCCTACAAAAGTCATAACTCTGGAACAACATATTGTATAAGTTACTTTAAACATTTCTAAGAAACTTATTAGTAACTGTTTCTGGTGCGTATAGGGAAGACAATTTAAGGCGTAGAGCATGCATGCGATGTTAATTGAAGCTTGTTTTTTTACTGTAGGCACCAGGCACCTGGAGATGGATGCTTGGAGTAGCAGGATTGCCAGCCCTCCTTCAGTTCATATTAATGCTTCTTCTTCCTGAATCGCCTCGTTGGCTTTATCGCAAGGTCAATACAATTGTTGTAGCAGATCATCCACTTTATTTTCCAAGATATACTAGTTAAATTCGATTAGTATTTAACTAGTATTCCACTAATCACAATGTTTTCTTGATAAAAACAGGGGAGGCAAGAGGAAGCTAAGACAATACTAAGGAAGATATATTCAGCTGAGCAAGTTGAGGTTGAAATTCAAGCTCTTAAAGAATTAGTAGACAAAGAAATTGAAGAAAACAAAGTATCTGAAAACATCAACCTCTTCAAACTATACAAGACGAAAACAGTTCGTCGTGGACTAATAGCTGGAGCTGGTCTCCAAATCTTCCAATAATTTGTAGGCATAAACACTGTCATGTATTTCAGTCCTACTATCATTCAGCTGGCTGGAATTGTTATCTTCTGTATTCAGATTAGCAAACCAGAAATAATAAAAGATGAAAAGAAAAACACAAAGAACTATCCGAGTCCACAAAACCCACTGTGTGTCCTTAAGAAATTTAATCCCCTCAAGTACCCGAGGTTGCAGATTAATTCCTCCCAAGATAAAACGGATTAACCATTAAAGAAGTAGCGGTACCTCAAACTTCGATAATTTCAACGAACTCAAAATGACAACAACGAATCACA
>NW_006239012.1:136444-138490 GCF_000226075.1 Solanum tuberosum | reverse complement strand
TTTCAGCCATGAACACGTCTTGATTTATAAGTGTGTAGAGAACTGGCTTTACCGGATTCTCCTTGAAGCTGCTTACACTTCACACTTACATAGGTGATTTCTAAATGTGTTATCCCATAGATACATGATATACCCTGTATCAAACTTAGAAATCATTAAAAAGTCCTAATGCCTTTATCCTTGTTACTGAACATTGTCTTATCATGAGAATGGACCATAAAAAATATTTTGACAATGTTGAACCGTCATCAATGACTTTGTTTGATCTCCTTGAACCTAGATCTTGGGATCTCCAGTCTTCTAGGTAGAGTTACCGCCACAATGACTTGTTCTCGGCCATAGTCCCATTCCCTTTGATAATCTATCAACTCCCTCTCTAGTTAGGCCTTTTATAAGTGGATCCGACACATTATCGTTTGACTTTACATAGTCAATTATGATAATTCCACTAGAGAGTAGTTCTCTAACGATATTATGTCTACGTCATATATGACGAGACTTTCCGTTATACATCATTCTCCATGCCCTACCTATTGCAAATTAACTCTCACTGTGTATGCATACTGGAGCTAAAAGGTTTGGGCCAAAAATCTTTCAAGAAATTTTGGAGTCATTCAACTTCTTCACTAGTAGAGCGAGCAATACATTTTTGTTTGGAAGATTTCCAAGAGAGTGCTCCTCCACCAAGAGTAAATACAAATCCACTCGTGGATTTTACTTCATTTGACCTTGTGATTCAATTTGCATCACTATATTCTTCCAATACTCTTGAATATTAGTTATAATGCAAAGCAATAGTTTTTAAGTATGTTTTAAATACTCCAAAACTCTTTTCATTGTCATCCAATGAGTTTAATTGAGATTACTCGTGAACCGACTCAGTTTACTAATAGCACATGTTATATCTGATCGCGTATACTTTATGATATATATCATACTTCTCAATACTCTAGCATAATCCAATTGTGAGTTGCTTTTGCCTTCATGCTTTTGAAGTACAAAACTCATATTTATTGGAGTCTTGACAATATTAAAATTCAAATACTTGAACTTGTCAAGTACTTTCTCAATCACATCAGTAACTTTAATGTCTTTCATATCGAAGTTACTTTCTAGCATATGCTTAGTAGCATTTACATCATAAATGTCTCTTTTGATGATCAACATATCATCAACATAAAAACAAACAATGACCTTGTGATTTGGAGTGTCTTTAATGTAAAAACATTTATCACATTCATTAATCTTGAATTCATTTGCCAACATAGTTTGGTCAAATTTCGAATGTCATTATTTGGGAGCTTGTTTTAGTCCACAAAGTGACTTAACAAGTTTACAGACTTTCTTTTCTTTACTAGGAACCACAAACCCTCGGATTGTTCCATGTAAATTTCTTCCTCCAATTTTCCATTTTAAAAAAATAGTTTTCACATCCATTTTGATGAATTTGAAGGCCATATTTCACACCTAGCACAATTAACATCTGAATTGATGCAATCCTAGTTAGTCCTATTATCTGTCAAACAAGGTTTCTTATTGCCTAAAGCCTATGACAACAAGTCTGTCTTTGTATTTGTCAATAGTTTCATCAACTTTCTTTTCCTTTTGTAGAACCACTTTGAATCCAAAAGTTTATTTCCTGGAGGAAGATCAACCAACTCTCAAGTATGGTTGCTCAAGATTGAATCTATCTTACAATTGACAGACTTTTCTCAAAGAGAATGAGTCCACAAAGGACATAACTTTTAGAATATATGAAATTCATTTTCAAAAAGAAATGTTACAAAATCAAACTCGTAGGAAGTAATTTGTCCATTGACATTTACTACGCCTCCGAATCTCTTTATTAAGTACATTCTCCTTTGGTTCTTTCCAAGGTCGTTTAGACCCTTCACTTGACTATCCGACAGTTCGGACTTATGAACCATAAATCGACATGCTTTACTATTTGTAGCATATCCAATGAACATACAATCCAAAGTCTTAGGTCCTATTTTGACCCATTTGGGAATAGTTCCCTCATTTCCATTTCTCATATGAAATAGA
>NW_006239012.1:134134-136330 GCF_000226075.1 Solanum tuberosum | reverse complement strand
TTTAAGGGACAACAAACAATTCTCTATCAGGATACAACAAAGTCTGAACAAACACAACTTTTTGTTTCTCTCTTTCTTAACAAACAAAAGTTTTTTTTTATTTGTTACTCCATTTACTAACAAACAAAATTTTTTGTTTCTCTCTTTTTGAACAAATAATTTTTTTGGTTGTTCTCTTTTGCTATAATGATAGCACCACCCACAAATTTTGTGGTAAACCTGAACTTATAAATAGGACATTCAACATTTCCTTCAAAGTTTGGTTTTTTCCTGTCAACAATTTCATTAGATTGAGGTGAGAATGTGCAGTAATTTAATGGATGATTCCATTTTCCAAATATATATCTGCAAAAGAAGATTCATATTCTCCACATCTACCACTTTTAATCATGACAATTTTTTATCCAACTGATTTTCAACTTCAGTTTTATATTGCCAATATGTTTCTATTGCTTCATCCTTACCATTCAGCAAATAAACATAACAATATTAAGTGCAATTGTCAATAAAATTTATGAAACACTTTTTCCCACCACGAGATGGTGTTGACTTCATATTACAAATGTCAGTGTAAATCAATTCTAAGGTATTAAACTTCCTTTCAACAACACATATTTGACATTTTGATTTATTGCACTAGAAGTTAGGCAAAACTTCTAAGTTAATCAGTTTTTGCAAGGTTTTGTAATTGACATGTCCCAAGCATTTATGTCACAAACAATTTGATTCAAGCAAGTAAGAACAAACAGAAATACTAAATTTGAAAAGACCTTCCGTGAGGTAACCTTTTCCCACAAATATTTTGTTCTTTACTTTTTATAATTTTCTCAAATACAGACATTGTTTTAGAGTCAATACCTTGTCATATGTCCTTTTCAGAAGGACATTTCCATAACATTCAATTTGTTATAGAATTACCCATGATTATAGTCTCATCGGTCCAATAAGGGCAATATGACCCAAATGTTTGTTTTACAACACAAACATAACAATATCACTTTTCACTAATGTTCATGTCTAAAAAAAAATTTAATAGACATATCTTTTCATGAAAAATCACAATATTTTAAAGTGAAAACTTTTTTCATCAAAGAATACAATTCTTTTCAAATGAGTAATATAAATTTTTGTGGTTTCATACTAGTCATATCATATACTAGTAAAGAGAGACTCAACGACCACAATATCAAATATACTCCAAGAATTTTGTGGGTCTAACATAATACAAGATTGTCATTAAATTTCATATCTTGTACTTTCAAATTTAAATTAGATAGTAAGTCTAATTTTGTCTTTATCACAAGTAAAGAACCCCCACATTTTAAATATGTTCTCAAAAATATTTTTCAAGTATTTGAAATTATTTTCCACATATTTTTTTCCATGCTTACACATTGGCAACACGAAGCCTTCTTTTGAAGATTTAATCCATATAAACACCCATTGCAGGCACAAAAACCACTAATTTTATGTCACTAGTGTTTTTTTTTTCCTTTTTGTCACAACTAGATAAACCACTTAGTATTTAGAATACTAACAACAAAGATTCAATCTTTATACAACTTGTTTCTAGTTTAACGATGAAGTTTTTATATTCTTCTAATCGTTAATCGAATGAACCTTAAATTCTGATGAAGTTTTAATATTCTTCGAATCAGTTTCACATTCAGACAGAGTAGTAAACCAAAAAGGTTTTAATCTCCAGAAACCTCAAATAAAACACTGTTTTGAGCTAATGATGAATATTTTATTTTTTTTTCAATCAATTTGCCTTAATATTCCTAACGAAGATTTTGTACTCTTCAAGTCAAAATATCATTCAAACAGAGTATTTAACAAATTGGTGAAGTTTCTATATTCTTCAAACCAATGCACAATCTGATTTGTTCGTGAAGTTCTTATATTCTTCAAAAGGAGAAAAAAAATCTCCAAAAGTCAAACACAATCAAATTTCACATGGAGTAGAAAACTACAAAAAAATTATTTTTCCTCCTCTAAACAGAATATATATTAATAATAATAAAGATATATTTTGAGATCATCACATAATGATCACCTATCCTAACATTTATGAAATAAATTTCATAACTTATAAAGGATAGAAAAAGAAAATAATAATCAAGGAAAATAAAGATAGAACCTGATTTTTATTCTCATTTAATCATATTCTATTTGTCAGCAATAATTTCATGCAAG
>NW_006239012.1:130292-134034 GCF_000226075.1 Solanum tuberosum | reverse complement strand
TCCACCAGTCCTGTATCTTCTAATACTGAACAACATTTCATCACTCATGACAACTCCCCTGTCACTGTACCTGACTCTGATATTTCTGCACCAAACTCCCTCAACACACATCCTGTTCTCAGGAAGTCCACCAGAGACCACAAACCACCATCATACTTAAAAGATTTTATCCATCATGCCCCTCAGTCATCCTCCACTTCTCTTTCTGCTTCTTATCAGCACACTAACCAGATTGCTCCTGAGGATTTACTACCTACTAGTCAGTCTTTTGTGATGAATATTTCTTATGATTGTGAGCCTTCATCTTATGAAGAAGCAGCAATGAACCCTGCCTGGCAAACAGCCATGACACAGGAGTTCCTGGCATTACATGATAATCATACATGGGATTTGGTACCTTTACCCCCTGGCAAGAAATCCATTGGGTGTAAATGGGTGTATAAGATAAAACACAAAGCAGATGGTAGTGTAGAGAGGCTAAAATCTAGGCTGGTAGTGAAGGGTTATACGCAACATGTTGGGATTGATTACAATGAAACATTTTCTCCAGTTGTCAAGATGACAACAGTCAGAGCTTTGCTTGCCACTGCCGCTAAGAAGCATTGGGACATCTTTCAGTTGGATGTTAACAATGCATTTCTCCATGGAGAACTACATGAAGAGGTTTATATGGACATTCCTCAAGGACTAGATACAACTAAGGGTATAAAGACTGGTAGCTCTAGACTTGTTTGCAAGTTAAATAAGTCCTTGTATGGCCTTAAGCAAGCTAGTAGACAGTGGTATGCAAGACTGACTGATGCCCTCAGCTCTAGAGGTTATACTCACTCTATGAATGACTATTCTTTGTTTTATAAGAAATCAGGTTCCTCCATCGTATTTGTGGCTGTTTATGTGGATGATGTGTTACTTACTGGTACTGATTTAGTTGAAATTAACAGCTTGAAGTCTTATCTTCATGATACCTTCAAGATCAAAGACCTAGGAAAGTTGCACTATTTCCTTGGCCTGGAGGTTTTGTATAAACATAATGGCATACTCATCTCTCAGCGAAAGTTTGCACTTGACCTGCTCAAAGAGTATAACTGCGCTCAGTTTGCACCATTCTCTTCTCCTCTTGATCCTTTAATCAAATTAAGAGCTGATGAAGGACCCTTACTCTCAGATCCTGCTTATTATCGACGACTTATTGGTAAATTGAACTTCCTCACAAACACAAGGCTTGATATTGCATATGGGGTTCAACATCTCAGCCAGTTCATGCATACACCTCGAGAGCCACATCTGCAAGCAGCATTTCACATGTTGAGGTATCTTAAACAAGATCCTACACTGGGGATTTTTATGTCCAATTCAGCTAACTGCACAGTTCGATCCTTTTGTGATTCAGACTGGGCTTCTTGCCCTGATTCCAGAAAATCTGTTACTGGCTATATAGTTTTACTTGGTGACATCCCTGTGAGTTGGAAGTCTAAGAAGCAAGAAACCATCTCCTTGTCTTCAGCTGAGGCTAAATACAGATCTCTTAGGGAAGTCGTTGGTGAGTTGGTTTGGTTACAGAGGTTATTCAGTGAATTGACTATTCCCACTACAGGTCCATTTCCAGTATTTTGTGATAGCCAGTCTGCCCTACACATTGCTCGGAATCCTGTTTTCCATGAACGTACCAAACACATTGAGATTGACTGCCATTTCGTCCGGACTAAACTTCAAGAAGGGCTCATCACTCTCCATTATGTACACACTGATCAGCAGTTGGCAGATATCCTAACTAAGGCCCTCACAGGAGTCAAGCATTCCACTGTACTGTCCAAGTTGGCTGTGGCTGCTTCCCCACCAACTTGAGGGGGGGTATTAAGATCTAAGAATTACGTATTGTATATAGTTTGTTATATTACTGTGAGTGTTAGTTACAATAGTTAGTTATCTATTTAACCATAGTTAGTTAGAGTTAGAATGTGTATAAATAGATAACTTGTATTCATTCCAAAACTACTTTTTCATAAATAAGAATCCAAAGTCGTTCTCTCTTGGCATTGTTGCAGTAGCTTCTCATTCACCATTAATGGTGATTCTCGAGCTCGAATAGCGAGATTTAACACAAACCTTGTTGTAGCACAATCCTTTTTGTCATTGACACATGCCATTGGAACATCATGGACCTTCCTTGTATTTGGAGTTATCTCTGTTGTAGCCCTGTTTTTTGTCCTGATTTGTGTTCCAGAAACTAAGGGGCTTCCAATTGAGGAAATTGAGAAGATTTTGGAGAGAAGAGGTTTACATATGATGTTTTGGAAGAAACGGGCTAATGAGAAGAATGGTGGAGAAAATGATACCAATAAAGAAGGGGAAGGAGATGTATGAAGATTGAAGATATGTTAAAACAAACATAGATAGCTTTGATTTGAATTGGGAATCCTTTAATTAGTTTACAGTGTTTGATAGGATTTCCAAATCATTGAAGATAAATAATTAATATGGTATAGATTATTATATCAAGTTGGATCATTGATAAGAACTTTCTTCAAGGAAACTTAAAGAGTAACTTCTTCCTCAATCTTCCCTTCTCTTTATTCATAGTTTTTGGTTTTGTCATGCTCATTCCCAAATTTGGACTTCAAAACATGCAACATAGAGAGGATTCTTGTAAGTAGGGGTGTACAAAATCGAACCGAAAACCGAACCAACCGCAAACCGAAAAAAAAACCCTACATTATATAGATAATTTTAAAATTTTATTTTATACATAAAAAAATTTACTTTGATATAATTTTTAAATATTTCTTATACTTTTCCATAGTTTTTATCTTTTAATATATTATTTCAAGTTTGAAACTTAAAATTATGAATGATCCAATAAAGATTATAGTCCATAGATGTTGATATTTATAATAAAGCTTAAATCAAAATCAAATTAATACTAATGCAAAAAAGAAAATCAATTTAACACTAAGAATGACAATAATATTGAATATTTGTTCTTTAGTTTTACATTGGTTTAGACAATTAAAATACATAATCTAATTTTAATTTCCTTTAATATTTAGTCATGTAACTAATACTTATTAAACTTATTTTAGCATGATTTAGTACATTTAAATTATGATCATTTAATTATGACTTATTAATTTGCAATATTTTTTTACGCGATTTCATTATTATTATTTTGTTGGATATTTAGTGTCATTAATCATAGAGCAACTTTCACATATAGCAAACATAAAAATCAAATTTGTATGCTATAACTATAGTTTGTATAATTGTGCTCCATAGCAAACTTTATATTTGCTATGGTGCATCAGATTGTATAACTCGCTGGCTCCTCTTCAGATTTGTATAATTTCGCTGGCAGACCATTTGTATAAATCGATGTCAGCCTCTCATTTGTATAAATTGCTGGCAGCCTCTCAATTCAATTTTATGTGTTTGTATATCTGCATAAAATTTGAATTTGTATACAATTGAATCGAAATAAAACGTTTGTATATCAAATATTGTTCTCTCTCTCGCTTTATACAAACATAAATTATACATTGTATTTTGTATAATCTGTGTTTGTATAAAGCGAGAAAGAGAGAAAGGCAAAAGAGAACTGGGCAGGGGAATATTTGTATTGTATAATTATAAGTACTGTATAGGACGAAGATATATGTATTTGCATGTGTATATACAATTTTCTCGCGCTTTATACAAACAGAAACGCAATTTATACAATTCTGTTGTATAAAGCGAGAAAAAGAGA
>NW_006239012.1:128098-130228 GCF_000226075.1 Solanum tuberosum | reverse complement strand
TGGCGAGCGAGATCTGGGAGAGGGGAGAGAGGGGAACGAAAATATATGTACATATACAATTTTCTCTGGCTTTATACAAACACAAACACATTTTATACATTTGCGTTTGTATAAAAGCGAGAGAGGCAATGGAGAGACTGCCGAGAGTGGCGAGCGAGATTCACCAGGGAGAGAGGCGAAATAACAACAGTTTGCTACGGGGTACAATTAAATCAAACTATGGTTATGACAATTAATTTGAATTAATAGTTTGCTATTAAATACAATTTTCCCTTAATCATATCATATTTTTGTGTTATTTTCTTAAGGAACACCTTAGATAGTTGTATTTTGGTAGGACTAAAGAAATATTTGAAGTAAAAATACATTATATGTTTGTATGAATATTTTAACGGAAAAATCCAAAAAAACCCGAAAATTTGAAAAATAAAATAAAAATTGAAAAAACCCGAGGTTGAAAAACTTGAGTTTTATTGGTTTGGTTTGGTTTATAAATTTAAAAATCCGACACAAATATTTTGGTTTGATATTTGAAAAATTCAAACTAACCCGACCATGTACACCCCTACTTGTAAGTAATTAATGGGTCTTTCGGTAGTAGCATAGAGTTACTAAGGGATTAATTGTGAGTAAATTTACATCTACTTGCTCTTTTAGAATTCTTATACATTTCTATCCTTTCCACTATTTCACGAGTGATTTCTTTACTATATCTGCATGTTATATGTTACTCCTTTACATTGTTTCCAGTTTCTTGCTTTCCAAATGTGATAGACCATAGCTCCCCACAAACCATAGTGCTGTCACTACTTCCTTCTTGAATCTCTTCCAATGTTTTTTCTTAATCAGTTCCAAAATGCTATTCAGCTTCCTGCAGCAGTAGCGGAGCCAAACATTTTATAAAGAGTGTGCAAAATTTTAAAAAGTAACTAACAAAAAATTTAGTGAGTGGATTTACATTCATCTTGCTCAACCTAGTGATTTTACCATAAACAACATAAATAATTTGTTTTTCATCAAATACAATTTGTTTTTTATCTTCAATTTGAGATCTGAATTATATATATATAAATCTTCAATTTGAGTTGCGTTTAGTTATAAAAATGCATGGTAAATTTTATAAATTGAGATAATAGTTTTAAAATGAATGAGTCGAGATTTGTACTGAACATGTATTGCATACTCAAGAAAAAATAACATTAATTTATCGATTTTTACTTGAATCCAAAGTAATTTTCAATCTTTGATTTTTTTACTTAATTTTAATTGATGTTAAGTTTCTCGTGTTTCGATAAAGAATCATGAAAGAGATTTACATATAATTTAAAACAAACGTCAATTCAAACCTCCCAACTAATTAGGAGAGAATGGAAAATACAATGATATATATATCATTCTGTCATAATTTAGGTTACATACTTTAGTTTTTAATTTATCACAAAATGAATGTTATCTGTAATTTAAAAAAATTTACTTAGCTATTTAAAATAATTAAATTGTTCCATAGAGAGACAAGTAAAAAAATTAAAAAGAAAGTTACTAAAGGATCCACAAAAAACAGGTAGAAGAATTAAAAAGAAAGTTACCGAAGGACCCACAAAGAAAAATCTTTGAAATTGATTTTAAAATGACGTTAAAAAACTTAAAGGAACAAAGAATCGAACCTTTGACCTCCGGCCTTGTGCAAACCTAAGTATATATTGACAATTTCATAAACTTGACCTATACGTATGGTATAGTTTTTCGACGAAATGCACACCCTTCATTGGTTCTAGCTCCGCTCCTGGCTGGCAGGTTGATATTTGACCAGCTTAGGAGTGCATCTCTCACCTTTGTAACATATTCACAGTGTACAAACAAGTGTTTATTTGTTTTCATCACTGTATCTTGATAAGCAACATGTAGGGTGTGTTTGGTACGAAGGAAAATGTTTTTCATAGAAAATGTTTTTCTGGAAAATAAGTTGATTTTTGACTTATTTTCTTATTTTTGGTTGGTGAGTAGAAAATATTTTCTGAAAAAGATTTTTGTGTTTGATTTATGAATGAAAAATATTTTTGAAAAGTATCTTTTATTTTTACTAGAGTAGAAAATAATTTTTGAAATTGAAAATATTTTTTAAAAACAAAC
>NW_006239012.1:86728-127235 GCF_000226075.1 Solanum tuberosum | reverse complement strand
TTTTGGGGGTGGTGGTTGGGGGGCTGGTTTGAGGGTAGGGACAAAATAAATTAATTTTTTCAACAAAAAAAGTAATTGTAATTTGAAGTTGAAAGAGAGTTTTGTGAGTAATCTCTTTTGTGTTGCTAATCACATGATGAACCTTTGCCTAGGCAATGGGACAAAATTCCAAATTAGTTCTGCAGTTCCCAGCTGTGCTTGATGGCCCAATAGTGCAAGATACCCCCTGGTGATTGAGTATTCTCCACTAGTTGTAAGATTGAACTGTCCATGTGTATACCAATGCTGCATTTGATTCTTTGGTGATGTTATTTTTCTTCAATACTAGCTGCTATCGACTGGAACACAATGATTCAAAACATTTGCTTTGATGTACACCCCATGCACCCATAAAGACTTTTTATTTACAGCTATCTGTCATACTAGCTTACCTACAAAAACCACATTCCATTTGCCACAACCTTTAATATTTAGACCTCCCTGCCTCTTTGGGAAACAAACTTTTTCACAGGATATCAATAATGTTTTCTTCTTTTCACCACTACGCCCACAAATAGTCTCTACGTTTCTTGTCCACCTCCTTTACTATACTCTGAGAAACCCAAAAACTATGTATTGAAAATAGCACAGCCAACACCACTTGAAGCTTCTCTGCATAGGACAGTTGCTTTGCATAGGTGTTTTTAATCCTGCTTGTTAGCTTGTTTACAAGTTGATGACACTCCATTTTACTCCACCTCTGGAAAGTGAGTGAGAGTCCCAAGTATCTTATGAGAAAAGATTCTGTTGTGAATCCAGTGATACTCAACAACTACTTCTTCAGTCACTCCTGTTAGGAATAAGTTTGACTTCTCCATGTTTGCCACAAGCCCAATTGTGGCACTGAAATGAGTCAAAGCTTCCATAACTCTTTTAACAAATAATCTCTCATTTACAGAAGATCATGAGATCATTTGCAAATATAAGATATGTATTGATCCTGCAAATAATATGTTTATAGAATCAAGTCATTCATTAAAGATGATCATTAATTGATAATTTGATAAATATGACAACCAACATATTCTCACATGTTAATTAAATTCTAATAATAATATCAGTAAAGATCTTTACATGATCATAACCAATAAATAGCTCTTAAATCTATAATTATAATATACATGAGACAAATTATGTACCCCGAATTATTTATTAGTAGTTAATCATCCTATAATTCTTGAAGCAGCCTAACCAATATTGAAGCTGATTTATAAAAATGCTTCAGACCAGTCAAAATGTGTTTTTTAAAAACATTTATGAATTATGACATAAAATATTACAAATAGAAAAAGAGGTTATTTTTTTCATGATCATCAGGTCAAAATAAATATTTATATGCTTTTAATTATTTAAATATTCACCACCTTAAAAAATTATACTACGACAATTATGAACACTGCAAATCTTTAATTTGGGCTATACAATTCAAAATTTGTATATCTTAATGGAATACAATAGTATAGTTCAACATGTCAATTATTATATTTATATCCGGAATGTCTACAACATACATATCGGGTAAATATTCTCTTCTTAAGAAACTATCTAGTTACACAAACATTTCTATCATATTTACTAATTTTCCTTATAGTTTGAAATAATTACATTTAATCTCACTATTTAATAATTTCATATCGATTTCAAGTCATATAAATGCGAACCACACTAGATATACACTATATACATGTGTATAGTGTTATTCACATGTATATTGAACAACATATACACGAGAAAGATATGAGAATGGCGAGCGAAATGGGAGCTTGGAGGCGTGAAAGATTTGTCTATGTATTCCACATACATGCGAATCATACTAAATACACACTATATGCATGTATCTGGTGTTATTCACATGTATATGAAACACCATATACACGAGTGAGATATGGGTATGATGAGCGAGATGGGAGGGAGACGTGAAAGATTTGTCTATGTACCCCAGATACATGCGAATTATACTAGATACACACTATATATATATACATGTATCTGGTGTGATTCTCATGTATCTAGGATACCAGATACACAAGTGAGATATATGAGATTGATGAGCGATATTTGACTCTAAATATGCACGAAGTATGCTACAATTCTTAGGCTGCTTTTAACACATGATGTAAATGCTTTGGGCCAAGCCCAAATAAATTTTAGCGGGCTGAATAACAAAACAAGCCCAAATTAGAAATTCCTTCTCCCTTAAATTCTTGCTAAAGCCCCTCCTCACTCAATCACTAAATTGGCTCTTCTCGATCAAATTGTACGTCTCTCTCTCTCTCTATGTCCCTTTTTTTAGTGTTGTTTCTCACTCCATTATATTGCTTTGTTTGATCAAAACTCTCACTAAATATCGAATCCATGTTATTTTGCTTACCAACATGGATCGTGGTGGGATAGTTGGAATTCCTCCACCATTAATTAGTGATCTCAGATTCAAACTGTGATTATAATAAAAAAAAATATTATGTAGCAAGCGTCACCCCCAGAAATGAACCTGATTTGCTTGTCTTTTTGTTTTGTTTTGTGTAGATACAAGTATTGAAGAATGGCGAAGACAAAAATTTCGATTGGAGTAAGATTCATAATCTTTGCTACAACGTTAGCAGCTGCACTTACCATGTTGTCTACCACACAAATGGTTCACATGAAAGATGGATACACATTTTTACCATCTTATAAGAATTCCAACAATGGATACTCTTTCAAAGCAACATACAAGAATTGGAATAGCTTTCAGTAAGAATTTTTCATCTATCAAAAAATTATTTATGTTGATAATTATTACTTATATTTCTTCTTAAATTTTAGATTCGTCTCTGTTTAATTTGATATTTGAGTTTCATACGTGCATCATCTTTATATAAGGTAATTACAAGTAAATCTTTGTGATAAACGGAAGTAAAAATGGTAATTGACTACTATATATCGCAAGTTAAACTATATTGTCAGTTAAACTTATTATATTATATATCAATTAATGTTGATCATTGTTTTGTAGGTCACTGATAATTTTTTTTTTTTGGATTTTCTGTTGTTTATACACATAAGAGAGATCTTCAATTTTAAAATACAAGTTACCTAAGAAAAACCTTTTTTTTTTTTTTTAAATAATAATAATTATGTAACTAGCCAAAAGATCTTAATTTATTTCTTTTTATGGTATATATATTCAGTAAAAATAATTTCTTTCGTTACATTTAATACAACTTTGAATGTCAAAGACAGGGGCGTATTTAGAGGGGTGCCGTGGATTCACGTGAACCCATGCTCCCTTCTCTAGATCATATATAGTAGTGTTATATGTTTAAAAAATAGTTAAATATAGATATGTGAACCCACGTTCAAAGTATCATATAATAATATGATGATGATAGGGTGCACCTCTCTGAGTGAGGATAGAAATTTAAATCTTATATCTATCTTCTGTTTTTGAGTAACACCTGTCCAAGTGGTTATCGGTTACACTTTTGGCGTTTCAACTAATTTTTCTTAAAATCTTTCAAAAATTTTTCCAGTGTGTTACATTGAAAATTCTTAAAAAAATTTAGCACTATAATTTTTTATATATAATTAAATAAAATATGTATATTAAAATTTAAAAGTAGTAGTATTATATATTTTGGACCTATAATTTTTAAAATTTAATGGTTCATATTAAGTACCTAAAAGTCAAACTGATCAAATTTATTTTTAAGAAGCATTTTTTCGTAATCGTGCACCCATCTTACCGAAATCCTGGATACGCCTCTGGTCAAAGATACCATCAACGATCAAGAGAAGGTAAGCAATTATTACTTTCCTTATTTAGTTTATGCGATTTATGAGGAAATATTGTAGAGCTAGCAAGTACAATTACCATGCACAATTTAATTATATATATATATATATATATATATATATGTATAATCCTAGTAAATATATTATTTAAAAAGATATTTAGTTGATGACAAAATGTGTGATTACATAATTATAATTAAATTTTTATTATCAGGTTCTTTATAGCCGTGAACTTTCTTGGAGCTGCTTACAACCTTCTAGTTATAATCCTTCCTGATGGGAGTCGTTTATGGAAGTTGGTCGTTGTTTTGGATATGGTATTCTACTTGTTTCTCTTATTTAATAATTAAAGTTGTTTTTTAACTGTTCGGGTCAATTTTTGTACACCTCGACTAATTTCATAGAATACATGTCATCATAAAACAAATAGAAAAATCACCTAGTATTTTTATCTCTATTGAAATTGAACTTAAAACCTGATACGTCTCTCCTAATTAAGATTCAAGATTTCTTATTAAATAAATAGATAAATCCATAATTATATTTAACATATCACCATGCATTCAATCCCTTTATATATATTTATTTTTCCATAATTAAAGCTTATATTATTTCCTTTTTTTTTTATTTTAAAAAAAATGTGTAGGTTATTACAATGGTACTTGTTGCAAGTTGTGCTGCAGCACTAGAGGCGTACTCTCTACTCAAGAATGGAAATATTCAAGCAAGTTGGCAACCCATTTGCCGTTTTGTTCCAATTTTCTGTGCAAAAGCATTGGGAGCAATTGTCACATGCATTTGTGGATTATTCACAAATACTTTACTTCTTTTTTATTCTTTTCATATTATCTTTAACCCTCTCCTAATCAAAACTGAAGATGACAATTAAACAAAACGTTTGTTTTTTTTTAATAAAAAAACTTTGATTTATGCATTCATTATTAGTAGGGAAAATTGTATGAAATAACAAACTATTAATTCAAATTAAATGTTATAGCCATAGTTTATTTTAATTGTAATTCGCAGCAAACATCTCTTTTTTTTGTCATCTGATTCGGTATACAATTAGCCGTTTTATACATTTCGGTATAAAATGTATAAAATGCGTTTGTGTTTGTATAAAGCGAGAGAAAAGTGTATATACAAATACAAATACATATATTTTCGTCCTATACACTTATAATTATACAAATACAGATCTTATTATACAAATTATAATATATAAATGAATTTATACAAAACTGAATAATTGTATAAAATTTGATGTTTGTAGCGAATTATACAAATCAAAAGCTTCATAGCAAACATAAAATTTGTTATGAAGTGCAATTATACAAACTATAGCTATAACAAACAAATATGATTTTTATGTTTGCTATATGTGAAAGTTATTAGTATTGGTGTGCTATATATATTGTGGACTAGAACTAAACTAGAAGTGAAGTTCCTTTTCTTTTTCTTTTGATACACTTAACTTCAATATTCTTTATCTTTTAATTCCTGTATTTTTGTCTTTTTACATAAATAGACGAATTCTTCTATTAATTTATGTTGTATTTTTCTTTTTTTCATTAAATGCATAATACTATCGCTATAGCAAAAATAATATTTAGCGGTAATAAATATACATATTAACAAAGAGAGTTAATATATTTATCGGCATTATTTAATTGTCATTGAATTAAATGTCACTATAGGCTTTAGGGACATTTATAAAGAGTGATAATTGTCATTAAAAATAATATTTAGCGGCAATTAAGTTATTGCCGTTAATTAATTACTGCTAAAAATAATTTTTGTTGGAATGTATATATGAATTGAAGGATGATGTAGGCAATAATTAACTTTTTCGACGTTAGTTTTCAAAGATGATTGATCAGTCAGAAATAGGAGGAAAGGTTGGTTGGCTGCTTTGCTGCAGATTGACCTCCTCAAATTACAATTTTTAAATGAGATTGTTATTTTCTTATAAAATAAAGGTGATCATATTCCTCTTATTTGGTAAGTGTAAGTAGTATTTGAGAAATAATCATGTCACAATCTAGACTGTCGTGAATGACACTCGTAGAGTAATTTTGAATTAGGCTCAAAATTTGAAGGGTATATCTGAATATTTTTCTTAAAGAATTTGAATACGATGAGTTCATCCATATTGAAACTGAGGGCAATTACAAAAGTATTTAGTAACGTCAAAAGAAGGAATGGATCTATATATCATGACCCAACTTGAGGACCCTAATGAAACCTAAAGTTTGAAGAACACAAATCCGTAGCAAACATGCCCAAATAGAAAAACTTAGTTCAAATCAAGGTAGAATCTCATTACTGTGTCTATAAAACTAAAATCTAATACAAAGTGAAAGTTAATAACTAATACAAATGAGATTCCTCTTTACTAAAAGAAGCTAGTAATGCAACCATAAATGAAATATAAAGGATAAAATAAAAGCAGATCACACACCAACAACTAATAACTTACCGTTACAGAATAACTTGATGCCTCAAAAGAGATCGAAACTCAACAACATCACTAGTAAATGGATTTGCATAATGCTTGTAACGGCCCAACTGCTCGCTAGTGATATTGTCCGCTCTGGACCTAGGTGCGTCACTAATTGGTAAAACATGCTTACTTAAATATCCAACATCTTGACAAAACGAAAGAACAATTTTGAGAATTTTCTTTTTCTCTGTATAAAACTTGAAATGAATGACCTTCTGTACATTATACATATTTATATAAGCCAAAAAAGAATCTAGCTATAACTAACTCCTACAGCTGCCCTCTTTCTATTTGTTTATGGCTAACAAACTAAAGGATAATTACAAGAATAACCGAAAAGAAAATTTGTACAAAATAAAAGAGAGAATATGAGGTGGGCTGAAATACAACTTGACCAATTATCTGAAGGAGGCCCAAGTTTATTAAGCCCAAAGTTCAAAATTATTTAGCCGCCTTGTATTGTCTTCACTGTTCGGTCCGAGTGATTTTCATAATATTCACCATTGTCAATACTGGTTCCAATACCCCTCCTCAAGTTGGAGGGGGATGAAAGAACACCAGACTTGCCCAGTAGAGTGTGATGAAAAGGGCCAGTCAAAGGTTTGGTGAAAAGATCAGCTAATTGAGAAGAGGAACGAACAAACGAGAGAGAAATCAGACCAACTTGAAATTGTTGACGCACAAAATGACAGTCGAGTTCAATGTGTTTGGTGCGTTCATGAAAGACGAGATTTTTGGCTATATGAATAGCAGCTTGGCTATCTGAAAGAAGAGGAACATGAAGCTCGATATGAATGGTTAGATCAGAGAACAAATGAACCAACCAAGTTAATTCACCCACAGCCCGTCTCATGGAACGATATTCAGCCTCAACAGAACTGAGGGAAATGGAGGTATGTTTCTTGGATTTCCAAGAAATTGGAAAAGATCCCAGGGAAATGTAGAAACCACTTATTGATTTGCGTGAATTGGGACAAGACGCAGTCGGAGTCGCAAAAGGCCAATAATTTGAAGTCAAGAGTATAAGACTTGAATAGACCTAGACCAGGGTCATGAAGGAGATATCGAAGAACTCAAAGAGCAGTTTGCATGTGGGGAAGATGAGGATCTTGCATAAATTGGCTTAACTGTTGGACAGTGAAAGCCAAGTCTGGTCTGGTGTGGGTGAGATAATTTAGCTTACCCAATAAATGTCGAAAAAACATAGGATCTAGAATAGGATCCCCTGTTTTTGCAAGAAGTTTGGTGGAGGGATCAAGAGGGGATGAAACAAGGGTAAGATGTGAGGAATGAAACTCCTCCAGTAAATCAAGGGTGAATTTTTGTTGGCTAAGAATGAGACCATGAGATTCGCTCAGGATACCAAGGAAATAATGCAAGCTGCCTAGATCCTTAATCCTAAATTCATTGTGCAAGAAAGCCTTAAGATTGTTGAGTTCATTCATGTTATTCCCCGTCATTAAAATGTCATCGACATAGATGGCGACAATAGAAACGGAGGAGTCTGTCTTTTTGTAAAACAAGGAGTAGTTGTTGAGAGAGAGTGTATAGCCTTTGAAAGAGAGAGCAGTTGTTGAGAGAGAGTGTATAGCATTTGAAAGAGAGAGCAGTTGTCATCTTAGCATACCATTGTCGAGATGCTTGCCGAAGACCATAAAGAGATTTCTTTAAGAGACAAACATGATTTGAGGAGGAGGGGAGTGACACCTGCTGGAAACTTCATGTAAACTTCCTCCTCTAAATCACCATGTAAAAGAGCATTGTCCATGTCCAATTGAAATAGACCCCATACTTTCTTAACTGCAATGGACAAAATGCACCTCATTGTGGTCATATTGACAACTGGTGAGAATGTTTCATTAAAGTCGATCCCTTCTCGTTGAATATCCCCTCGAATCACCAATCGTGCCTTTAATCTCTCCACATTGCCATCAGAATGGTATTTGACCTTGCAAACCCACTTATTAGGTAGAGCTTTCTTTCCGGGAGGAAGTTTAACTACTTCGCACGTTCTATTCAATTCAAGGGATGCTATTTCCTTGGCCATTGCATCTTGCCAACCTGGGTGTAAAACTGCCTGAGTATAGCTAACAGGTTCGTGCATATGAGAAAGAGTGTTTAACAAATTTTGGTTGGAAGATGATAGAGTAATGAAAGAAAAGAGGGAAGGAGTGATAGGAGAAAAAAAGCAAGATGCAGTGAGATCGATGAGTTGGAGGGCATTACAAATGTAGTCCTTTGAGTAAGAAGGAGCAGTGTGAGGTCTGGAAGATTTTCGAATGAGCGTATCAAACATAGAATTAGAAAGAGTAGCAGGAGAAATATGTGAGGGGGGCTTTGAGGAGCTGAAATAGGAGAAGAGGGAGTGTCTAAGTACACATGATTAGGGGAAGGAATCGGAGGATCAGATAAAGGCATAGTAGGAGTAATAGGAGAAGGGACAATAGAGAACTGATCTATGTGATGTGGAAGAGAATGTTGAGGCAAAAAGGAATCTGAAACAATAGGCTTGATAGAGGAAAAAGGGAAAATAGTTTCTTGAAAGACGACATCCCTTGAAACGAAAGTTCTCATAGTTTTGAGATTAAGTAATTTATACCCCTTTTTGCCATGTGGGTACCCTAGGAAAACACAAGAGACACTTCTTGGATCAAATTTTGTCCTATGGGTTGACAAAGTAGACGCAAAACAAAGACACCCAAAGCTTTTCAAATTGGTGTAACTAGGCGTGGTATGGAACTGTAACTCATAGGGGTTTTTGTAGGAAAGAACCTTAGAAGGAAATTGACTGATCAAGTAGGTTGCCATTAAGAGACAATCACCCAAAAATTTTATTGGCAAGTTAGATTGGAAGAGAAGGGCTCTGGAGGTTTCCAACAAGTGTTTGTGTTTGCTTTCGACGACGCCATTTTGTTGTGGGAAAGAAACGCAAGTGGTTTGGTGGATGATTCCCTGGGCAGAGAAATATTTAGAATGCACCTTTCCAGATCCTAATTCAAAGGCACTGTCTGTCCTAATGGCTTTTACTTTTACTTGAAATTGTCTTTCAACCATATTTAGGAAAGATTTGAGAACAGTGAAAGCATTTTATTTGTTGGTCAATAAATGTGTCCAAGTACCTCGACTGAAATCGTCAACTATTGTGAGGAAGTATTTGAAACCATCATACGTGGGATGCTTATAAAGACCCCAAGTATCCACATGGATTAATTCAAAAATAGATTTGGTGGAAATACAGCTAGAAGGAAAAATAAGCTTATTTTTCCTAGCCATGGAACATATCTCACAAGGAACAATAAAATCGGATTGAGAAGTCATAGGAATAGATGAAATTCTTTTCATATTGCTCAAAGGCATGTGGTAATCTATAGTGCCACAAATTTTCTTTTACATTGGAATTAAAAAGACTGAAATTAGAAACTAAAGCGGGAATAGATTATACATCATAACTCTTCTTTCCTGTGACAAGATTTTTTTCTAACTTAGTACTAGATTTGGAAAGAAAACCAGCAACACTTGGCTTGGCAATGTAAAGACCTCTTGCTGCTTTACCAATCTCCAAAGGGGCAAAAAACAAGATGTAGAAGTGAATAGAACAAAGTGAGATAATTGTTGACATAATTTATTCACAAATAGAAGATTGAATCTGGTATATAAAGAACATGGTCAAGAACAAAATTAGGGAAAAGAGAAACTGATTCGTAGTGAGTGACCCGAACTTTTTGAGAATTAGGAAGAGTAATCATAACAGATCTGGGTAGAGGTTTCAAATTAGAAAGAAAGGATTTATTAAAAGACATGTTCTGAAGCACCACCGTCTATAATCCAAGATTCATCATCTGTATGAACAAAACATGCATAAGAGTTAAAAAAAGTTAGCTATACCAGCACAGTTGGCTGATGCCATATCCTCATAAGTACTTCCCCCTTGCTTGAACAGCTAAAGTAAAGACAATAACTGTCATATGTCATATGTTCTCCTGTGTGAGGTTCAATGGTTCAGCTGCATTAATCCCTGCATGCTCAGGGTTAACTCTGCTGCTTGCAAGAGAGAAAGTGACATAAATAGTCCCTCAACTATAGGAGTAGGTCTAAAATGGTCCCTGAACTATACACTTAACGGTTTTAGTCCTTCAACTATTCAAAAACTTGTCAGTTTTGGTCCCTTAACTATACACTTATCGAATTTAGTCCCTTAACTATAAACTTACTGATTTTAGTCCTTTAAGTATTCAAAAACTTATCAAGTTTGGTCTTTGTCCATTTTTTAAATACAAATAGCTTAGACTAGCTAACATATATACAAAAGAAGAAAGACTGATCTAGGATGCCAAGTGCTCACTCTCGTGTTCGATATATCCACAAGCTGCCAAAGATAGCATGAACGATCACCTAGCTGGTACTAGGATCTGGATCACGAAAAGATGCAGAGTGTAGCCTTAGTACTAAAACAAAGGTACTCAGTAAACATCATAGGTCGATTGAGAAAGAAAGGTAAAGACACTAAAAAAATATTGAATTTTGATAGAAACAAAGATCAAAATGGGTATAAAAAGAAAGTACACGAGCATACCAAAATTAAATCTAAATAAAGCTAAACTAAACATAACTGGACCCCCATAAGCCCAAAAGGTACACTCGTGCATAAGTTTAATAAATCCAAACGGATCCCCATAAGCCTGACATGTACACATAATAACTAAGTCTACAAGAAAGAACAGTGACCCAGATCTGAATCCAAGGACATTAGCCGGGCTCCCGACCCAAGTAACCATGTAAACAAGAACCAGTCAACTCCCAACCCAGCTAGCAAGAGTGACAATTTAACCTAGGCCACCCAGTCCACTCTTAGAGGCATAAGTCGCCCAACTAGCAAGAGTGACCTAGAGGCGTGTCGACTCATAGAGAATCTTAGTTATTAAGGCCGCCCAGCCAGTCAGTCCACCGCTAGGGGCGTAAGCTTCCCAACTAGCAAGAATGACATGGGGGTGTATCGACTCCAAAGAGAATCTCAAATAGGCTCTAAGACTCCGTGGATCAACGCGCACTCCCGAAAGATCACACTAAGTCTCCGAGCCTGAAATACTCCTGTCCAAAGATAACACAAAACTTCTGGTAACACCTCATAGCACAAAAATTCTGGTAACGCCTCAGAGCCGCATAAATAGAGAGAGAAGTAAGGAATTCTAACAAGCTGTGCAGGCGCCTAAACTAAGGTTCATACTATTAGACCCAAGTCCACTATTCTAGTCTACAAGGACCTAGTCCATCGAAATGACGTAGGAGGCATAATAACGCTACATGGCTCGCGAGTTTAAGACAACACTAGTCTATCCTAGACTAAGACCAAACATGCTTCAGAAAATAAGTAATAGCACAAGTAAATCACATAGCATGCTTCAACACACATATAACTCCAACTAACATGATACCTTTGAAACAACAATGATAAATCCTAAACGTGGTTTCTAGGAAGAAAAAAATAAATAACTAGGTACTCGCCCCTAATTCACACTAATCATCATAAATTTATACATTCATGCTCAATCTGATTAGAAAGGAAACCATAGCCTACCTGTAGGCCTACCACGCATGCTACAAATCACAAGGCTAGAGTTTTTCCTTTGCGATCGACCTCTGAATGCTGCCATGCTTTCAAGAATAGGATCACAACGTTAGTATGATTGTTCAAACACCAAAATCACATAAAATGGAAATGGACCAATTTTATAGTTTCCGAAATTGACTCCTTCAAGAGGTCTAAAACAATGCCTTAAAATTGTGTTCCAAAATTGAACACAATTTAAGGCTTGAAACAGCGAAAACAACAATCATGCAATAATCAACCAGAAAACCAAGTCAAGGCAGTATCATAAACACCAAAATTAACTGAAACGAAGGTTCCTCAACACAACCAATCACTCCATGACATAGACACTCTCCCAACAAACATAGAGGAGTTTGAATCAGTGAAATTAAAGCTCAGATGAAGGAGAAATCATCAAAACAAAGAGCCAATAGTTGTTGAAATTGCACTTAAGTCTTAATTAGAAGATTGGTCGATGGTCACTTAAGAGTCCATTAACGTCGCTTAAGAGACATGCCTCAAAGAGGCAGGCCACACTTTGTGAGCTTTTGGCCGCAAAAGTGAGCCTCGCTTAAGCGAACCCAATTCGCAAAAGCAAGGGCTACAAAAGTGGATACAGTCGCTTGAGGGACAATGACCTGATTGACTGGCCTCGCTTAGGAATAGCCCTGGTCGCATAAGAGGGGTTTGCTTAACTAAACCCAAGAGTGCAAAAGCGGCCATACCAGACATCAAGCACCATAATATTTTAGCAAAGTCCCTCGGGGGCTCAGGATTGGTTCAGAATAGTGTGGACACAAACAAGATATGCAAACCAATCAGAAAAGACATCCTGGTCTCAAAAGAGCAGTCAAAACTTCCATACGATCTCATCTTGAAAGAATATGGGTCTCACACCCAACTCTATTCTAAGCCAAAATCCACAATGAGGCTTAGAATCAACCCGGAAGCCTAGGAATCCAAATGTGGGTCGTTCTAGAATAAACTCAAACATTCCAGCGATACCCGTGCTGATGGTATTCTCATCCGAGTTCGTGTACTCAAAATGTTGACCAAAGTCAAACTTAGACCTTTACTTGAAAGCTAAAATTCCTAATCGCATAGACTCAGACTAAAATCCTCGGGAATTATACCAACTATGCTACTAGCCTTAAATGACCCTTCCAGAGTAGATGGAATCGCCAGAATTGGATTTTGAGGTCATCTTCTTGAACTTTTGATCCAACATGACTGTTCAAGGTTCAAAAGCTCCAAAATGCTAAAACTCGCATAAAAACTAAACAAATGACCAGGTGATTGAACTCTTAGTCCCGAAAAGTCATAAATGACTTGGGGTTTGCTACATGAATGCTCTAAATAATGAACAGATGCATAATCACAAAAATGATTCAGACACGATCATAAACCATAATTCTACGTACTGAGGAGGATAAGGTTCGGTGTATTGTTCATGGGTTAGTACTGCAGCAGCGGATTAAGGCTCAGTCTATTTTCTCTGTGGGGTTCTCCTTTCTAGTTGTTTTTAATCATGACCAAACTATTGAGAAACTCCATCGTGAGGACCAAGAGGGCAGTGACAAGAGAGCTAGATATGAGGGTAGTTATAGTGGGTCCCATTCCTAGGCCAGAGATGTATATGATAGGACTCGATAATGCTTTCAGTAGGGTTAGCCTAGTCGGCCTTTTGAGGCCTCATTGCAGAATTTAGAGGGTGATCAGTATAGCTAGAGTGACATTATTTGTAGTCAGGACTGTCATGGTGGACGATGATCCTCCTTAGGGTATTTGAGGTAGTCCCTAGGGAGGGAGGTCAAGTGGTAGGACTGATGGCCAGGGTAGAGCTGAACATGGCCATTTTTATGCAGCTCCAGTGAGGGCAAAAGCTGAGGCATCCGATGATGTGATCTTATGTACATTTCTTTAAGGCCATCATCCTGTCTTATCTTATTTGATATAGGATCTACCTATTTTATGTGTATTCCTATTATGCTTCACGTATGGTTATAAGTTTTGAGCCTATGGCAGCGCCCTTGCGTGTGTCGACCCCTGTAGGTGAGTCTTTTGTAGTGATCAGGTGTTCTGATCATGCTTCATTACTATACATGGGCATGACACCCGAGATGACCTTATATTGTTAGATATGCTTGAATTTGTTGTGATTCTAGGCATGGACTGGTTATCCCCCTACCTTGTAGTCTTAGATTTTTTATCTAAGACTGTTACCTTAGCCATGCCTTGTATCCCCCAGTGGTGTGGAAAGGCACCATTAGTAGTACACCGGTTAGAGTTATCTCCTTTGTTCGGGCTTGTAAGCTAGAGACTAGTGGGTGTTTGTCTTAGTTGACCTATGTGTGTTATCTGAGTATGGAAGTGTCTCTGATTGAGTGAGTTCCAATCGTCCGTGAGCGTGATATGATATCTCTATTGAGCTTGAGTCAGGTACTTAGTCTATTTCTATTCCACCATATTAGATGGCTCCTGTAGAGCTCAAGGAGCTCAGTGTTCAGCTTTAGGATCTCTTGGGTAAGGCATTTATCAGAACTAGTGTATCACCTTGGGGTGCTCACATTATCTTTGTGAAGAAGAAGGATTATACGATGCACATGTGTATTGATTATAGGCAGCTGAATAAACCCATGCCTAGGATTGATAATCTGTTTGACCAGCTTTACGGTGCCTGATCTTAGGCATATTTGTATGCCTAAGTTGTCAATAATTGCCCATAAAGTGTTTGAATTGAGGAATAATCTTGAGTCTATTAGCTTGATTTTTGTTATACTTGTGATGATTGTGCACTTACACACATGATTAGTTGTTTCAGGAGCTCCCAAAGGAAGTGGAGTTGGAACGAAGAAAGAAGGAGAAAAGATGTGCAAGAAAATGGCCAAGGCAAAAACCACCAATGGCTGGCGCACTGGTTGGCGCGGCATGCCACTGGTGGTACTTTAGAGATGATGTTGTGGCGTGCTGAGAGGCGCAACGCGATAAGGGCCACACTTCAGAGTCCCTTTTCAGGCACGCTGAGAGGCGCACCCCGCCAAGGAGGAGACTTCAGAGGCAACCTGTAGGCGCGATGGTAGGAGCGAAGCCCCACGAAAGTTCCAACTTTTTCAAGTTAAAAGACTTAAAATAGGATTCCTAAGTGTAGTAGGTTTTGACTCCAAGTTATTCTACTATTATAAATAGACCCTTAGGGTTCCATAACATGGGAGAAAAAGTTTGATTTAGTGTGCAAGAGCAAGAATTCAAGTTTGTAATAGGTTTTGATCCTTTAACTCTTCTATTTTCCAAAAGTTGCATGAACTATTGTATTTTCTTGTTTTCTAATAGCATGAGTGGCTAAACACCCTACTTCTGGGGCAATAGCTACGAATTGATTGTTGATTATTTAAGGCTTGTTGAATTAACTCTTGGTTGTCATTAGAAATTACTTCTATATTCTTGTTTTAGTATTTTATGCTTGCGCACCATAAGATAAATCTATTGTTTAACCTTAAAATCGGGAGACGAGAGGTTAGATAGACTAGAGAATATAGAGAGCTCGGTCCACCCATTAAATTGAGGTGATTAGTGTTCAGCAGTGACGCCCAGACGAACACCTTGCTTGGTTACGAATTAGGATGAAATATAAATGCTTGCCAGTTAGTCTATTTATTCCCTCTCAATGATGTAGTTAGATAGCTAACTGGGGTAGGCGATGAGAGGCGTATAACCCAGATCATATCATCAACCCTATAACCAGTAACTTGACAACTGAAATTAATTCTAAGCCAGTAATATGATACATGATATTCTTTATATGCTGCAGCTCTGGAATTGTTTTTAACTTACTTAAAACATTATATCAAATTCTTTCACAATTAGTTACTTTCAATTAGTGCGTAATTATTAGTAGATAAACAATAAATCATCAACTCTTGAAAAGGTTACTTTTTACTTTTAGTTGTAGAATTAAGTGAATATAAGTTGATCATAAGTCCCTTGGGAACGATAACTCGTTTCTTTATGAATCTATATTACTTGCGTGACCACGTACATTTACGTGTTTATTGGGGAGCACCAAGTTTTTGGCGCCGCTGCCGGAGACTTAGAAATTGATTTATATTCGATCTTCTTAAGTCTACAATTAGAATATTCAGGTATTAATTACTTGATCTTAGCTTGTTTATTGCAGGCACTTGATTTTCAAGTCTGGCTCGGAAGGGAGAACTTGTTGAACCTTACAACGACCCGAAAGAGTTTTACACCAACGCAGAAAAATGAATCAGGAACGACAAGGAGAATTGGGGTTAGTTCTTTCGGGTAACTTTGATGATGATAATCAAGACAACGTGAATAACTCAAAAAACGTAAATAACCCATAAAATGTGATTAACCCAAGGAACCCGAATAACCAAGGAATACCGCCTGTTGTACCAGCATGACTTGTCCGTGATGTGGCAGTCCCACTCACAGCCAACTTGGCATGTAGTATTAGGAAACCTCCACTGGGGGGTAGATTTGAACTAAAACAGAACATGGTACAGATCCTCCATACTAACGGGCAATTCACTGGTCTCCCCCATGAGGATCCTCAAATCCATCTTAGGACTTTCATAAAAATTACCAATACATACATCCCAATTGAAGTCTCATTAGACTATGTCAGGTTGACTTTGTTCCCAAACTCATTGTTAAGAGCTGCAAGACGTTGGTTAGACTCTGAGCCACCAAACTCCATCACTACTTGGGATGATCTAGCGAAGAAATTCCTGAGTCGATTTTTCCCATCCAAGAAAATCGCAAAGCTGAGGGGTGAGATAATAAACTTTGTTCAAAAGCAAGGGGAGGACAAGTACCAAGCATGTGCGCGTTTCAAACATATGTTGATTGCTTGCCCACACCACATGCAAACCAATGAGGTACTTGCTAACACTTTCTTTGAGGGTTTAGACTATAATGCTCATTCTCTTCTTAATAGTGCAGCAGGTGGACAGGCCCTATCCATAACGAGTGAAGAGTTCTTCACCTTACTCGATAAACTATCTAAGGGGAACCAAGGGTATGAGGGGGAAATGTCTAGAACCCCAACCCAAAAGGCTGCATGGATCTTAGATGTAGACCAAGCTACCACAATAAATGACAAATTAAATGCAATGCAACATAACATAACCTTACAATTTAAACAAATGGCTCTAAATTAGGAACCGATAAACGTGGTACAACATGCATCAAATTGGTGTGAGGTATGTGGTAGTGGAACTCATGAAACCGAGCAATGTGAGGCAAACCCGGATTCCGTAAACTATGTGGGTAATGCGCAAATGGGTGGAGTGCAACAAAATTATGGTAATACTTACAACCTAGTTGGAAGAACCATCCTAACTTCTCATGTAGCCAAAACCAAAATCAGGCGCAAGGGGTTAACCAATACCGTTCTCAAGGGGCTGGGCAACAATTCTATAATCCTAACCAAGGCTCAAATCCCAGTGCACCAAAAGGGGGGATGACCAACGAAGAGCTACTCCAAAAGCTCATGACTGAGATAGGGACCAAATTAAATGCTAGAATAGATAAGCAAGATAAGAACATCAGAAACATCCGGATGTCCCAAATGAGTTTAGAGAAACAAGTTGCGCAAGTGGAAAATTCTTTGAACTTGCGTCCCCAAGGTGGACTGCCCGGTGATACATAGCCTAATCCAAAGCAATTGCATGTGGTAAGTACTAGAAGTGGGTTACAATTAGAGGAATTAGCTCCAAAGAAGAGAGATACTGAGCTAAGTAACAAATAAAAGAAGGTGGAATAGGAGTAAAAAGCTCCAATGTTGAGGTACCCGTTTCTCAAAAGAAATTACCACCTCTATTTCCACAAAGGCTGAAAAAGCAGAATGAAGATGAATATTTTGGTAAGTTTCTATCTCTCCTTAAATAGGTTCACATTAATCTACCTTTGGTTGACATTTTGCAGGTTATCCCGAAGTATGCTAAATACATGAAGGACATTGTGGCTAGAAAGATGAGGCTCACTGAATATGAAACTGTAGCACATACTGAGGAGTGCAGCTCAAGGATCCAAAATAGACTGCCTAAAACGTTAAAAGATCCAGGTAGTTTTACTGTGCAGATTACAATTGGGCAAAGTGTTCATACCCTGGGGTTGTGTGATTTGGGGGAAAGTATAAATTTGATGCCCTTATCTTTGTATCAAAAGCTTGGGTTGGGTAGTCCAAAATGAACCACTGTTATTCTCCAACTCGCTGACAGATCCATTGCTAGGCCAGAGGGGGTGGTAGAAGATGTGTTGGTGCAAGTAGGTTCATTTATTTTTTCGATAGATTTTATGGTCTTAGACTTTGAACTCGATTCTGAAGTTCCATTCATTTTGGGATGACCTTTCTTGGCCACAGGTAGGGCATTGATTGATGTAGCAGCTGATCAACTAACTATGAGGGCACATGATAAGGTTGAGGTATTTGATGTTTACCGCACTTTAAAATTACCTTCTATTTATGAAGAATTGTCTGGTATTACTGTGATTGATCGCATAGTAGAATCACAAGTAGTTGTGCCAGAAGATTCTTTAGAAAGAGTGTTAGTGGGTCATGAAATTGTGGGAGACACTGAAGCTCAAGAGCTTGAATCATGCTTAAATCTAGCACTAGTAGACACTTGTAGGAATCAAGTAGAGTCACTAGATCACGAGTTGGCCCCCCCACCAAAGCCATCAATAGAAGAAGCCCCTACATTGGAACTAAAAACTCTGTCGGCTCACCTAAGGTATGCTTATTTGGGTACTAATGAAACTTTGCCTGTTATACTTTCTGCAGAGTTGTCTGAAATACAGGTTGATGCAGCATTGAGAATCCTAAAGCGGAGAAAGAAGGCGATTGGGTAGAAGATGGTTGATATTCATGGGATTAGTCCGGCGTTATATATGCACAAAATCTACATGGAAGAGGATCACAAATCAAGTGCTCAACATCAATGTCGCCTAAATCCTTTGATGAAATAAGTGGTAAGAAAGGAAGTAATCAAGTGGCTAGATGATGGAATTGTGTACCCAATTTCTGATAGTAAATGGGTAAGTCCGGTATAATGTGTTCCCAAGAAGGGAGGTTTGAAAGTCGTAAGGAACGAAAATAATGAGTTGATTCCTACTAGAACAGTGATCGGGTGGAGAATTTGCATGGATTACCAGAAACTAAATGATGCTACACGGAAAGATCACTACCCCGTTCCCTTTATTGATCAAATGCTTGACCGACTAGCACGGCAGGAGTACTATTGTTTCTTAGATGGATATTCCGGTTACAACCAGATCTTGATTGCACCCGAAGATCAGGAAAAGACCATAAGGTACTTGCTATTATGGGGGTGTTCCCAGAAGAGAAGGTAGAGTTAGCCTCCTACCAATTAGAAGATGTGGCTCAAGTGTGGTATGATCAGTGGAAGGGAGAGAGACCCGTAAGAATGGGTCCCATAGAATGGGAATTAATTAAATCAACATTTCTTGATAGGTTCTTTCCCTTTGAGATGAGGGAAGCAAAGGTGCAAGAGTTCATTAACCTTCATCAAAGAAATATGAGTGTTAAGGAGTATGCTCTAAAGCTCACCCAATTCTCAAAATATGCTCCAACTATGGTGGTGGACTCAAGGGCTAAGATGAGTAGGTTTATGTCGGGTGTGTCCAACATGGTTGAAAAAGAGTGTCGTACGGCAATGCTCCTCCATGAGTTGGATATCTCAAGGCTTATGGTGTACGCCCAACAAATTAAGGAATCAAAGCTCAAAGAAAAGAATAGGGAGGTGAAAAAGGCTAGAACCAGTGATGGGAACTTCTCCAGCTCAAGGTCCGATGGACAAGGTCGACCTAGATTTCGACAAAAGTTCTCCAGTCAAGGTTTCTCCAATGATTCTCCTAGATACAATAAGTACAGGGTGTCTAACCCTAAACCTTAAGAAGAGAATGAATGTGGTTCTTCTTTGGCTACGCCAAATTGCTCTTAATGTGGAAAACAACATGACGATAAGTGCCTAGCCGGCACAGATGGTAGCTATGGTTTTGGCAAGAGTAGTCACAAGATGAGAGATTGTCCGGTACTTAAGGCAATAGGGAGAGAAGGCAAGAAAGTTCCTCATAGCTATTCCAATTCCAATGCTCCAAAGCAAAATCGCTTCTATACTCTCCAAAACCGAGCTGACCAAGAGAGTTCTCCAGATGTAGTAACCGGTATGTTAGAAGTCTTTCTTATTGATGTGTATGCCTTGTTGGATCACGGTGCTACTTTATCTTTTGTGATGCCCTATGTGGTGATGAGGTTTAATGTTTCTTCGAAAGTGTTATTAGAAACTTTTTATATCTCTACCCTTATTGGTGATTTTGTGGTGGCTAAGAGTGTATATAAGAGATGTCCCATTTCCTTATCCCATAGAGTTACTCATGTTGACTTGGACTAGCTTGACATGTTAGACTTTGATGTGATTCTTGGTATGGATTGGTTGTATGCATGTTATGCCTCTATTGATTGTAGAACTCGGGTGGTTAGATTCTAGGTTAGATTCCAATTCCCAAATGGGCCTATCTTAGAGTGGAAGGGGGGAAATTCTATGCCTAGAGGTCAATTTGTGTCTTACCTTAATGCTAGAAAGATGATCTCGAAAGGTTGCATTGCCATGTTGTTAGGGTGAGGGATGTAGATTCTGAAACCCCTTCTCTTGCATCGGTTTCCGTGATTAATGATTTCTCAAAAGTTTTCCCCGATGATTTTCCTGATATTCCTCTCGAGTGGGAAATGGATTTTGGTATTGACCCCCTCCCGGATATGCAACCTATCTCTATTCCTCCTTATAAAATGGCTCCGACGGAGTTAAAAGAGTTGAAAGAGCAACTAAAGGATTTGTTAGATAAGGGTTTTATCCGACCAAGTATCTCTTCATGGGGTGCTCCCGTGTTTTTTGTTAGAAAGAAAGATGGGTCTCTTCGAATATGCATTGATTATCGTCAATTGAATAAAGTGACCATTAAGAACAAGTATCCTCTTCCAAGAATTGATGACTTGTTTGACCAATTTCAAGGGGCTAGCTATTTCTATAAGATTGATCTTCGTTCGGGTTATCACCAATTGAGGGTAAGAGGAGTTGAAATTCCAAATTCGGCTTTCCAAACTCGGTATGGCCATTATGAATTCCTAGTGATGTCGTTTGGTTTAAGTAATGTTCCAGCGGCGTTTATGGACTTGATGAATAGAGTGTTTAGGCAATACCTAGACATGTTCGTGATTGTGTTTATCGATGATATTTTGATCTATTCAAGAAGTGAGGATGAATATATGGACCATTTGAGAATTGTGTTGCAAGTTCTTAAGGACCAATAACTTTTTGCAATGTTTAGCAAGTGTGAATTTTGTTTAAGGTCCGTAGCTTTCCTTGGTCATATTGTGTTAAGTAAGGGAATTGAGGTAGATCCTAAGAAGACGAATGCGGTCAAGAGTTGTCCTAGACCTCTAACTCCTTCCGACATTAGAAGCCTTTTGGGTTTGGCCGGTTACTATAGATGGTTTGTTGAGGGATTTTTCTTTCATTGCTTCTCTTTTGACGACTGACTCAAAAGAAGGCTAAGTTTGTCTGGTCGGAAGCTTGGGAGAAAAGTTTCCAAGAGTTGAAAGATAGACTTACTTCCGCTCCGGTGTTAACCCTACCGTAGGGTACGGATGGCTTTGTGGTGTATTGTGATGACTCTAGAGTTGAGTTGGGATGCGTGCTTATGCAAAATAGTAAGGTGATTGCCTATGCTTCAAGGCAACTTGAGATCTATGAGAAGAATTATCCTACCCATGACCTTAAATTAGCGGCGGTTCTATTTGCCTTAAAAATATGGAGGCATTATTTGTTTGGGGTCCATGTGGATGTTTTCACCGATCATAAGAGTCTACAATATGTGCTTAGTCAAAAGGAGTTGAATCTTCGCCAATGAAAGTGGTTAGAACTATTGAAGGATTATGACATGAGTGTCCTTTATCAATCGGTAAAGCTAATGTGGTAACGGATGCTCTTAGCCGGTTGTCGATGGGTAGTGTGACTCATATAGAGGATGAAAAGAAAGAGTTGGTTCGTGATGTCCATAGGTTTGCTTGACTAGGTGTTCAACTAGTGGATTCCACCAAGGGTGGTGTCATGGTCCATAATGGTTCTTAATCGTCCTTTGGGATGGATGTGAAGTCTAAGCAAGGTCTTGATCCTATTTTAGTTGTGTAGAAAGACAAGGTACTTGAGAAGTCCGTTGAGGCCTTCTCCCAAGGGGGACATGGGGAACTTAGGTATCAAGGTCGGTTATGTGTTTCGGATGTTGACGACTTAAGGGAACGAATTTTAGAGGAAGTCCATAGTTCTCGATATTCTATTCACCCGGGAGCCACCAAGATGTATCGTGATTTATAGGAAGTCTATTGGTGGAATGGGATGAAGAAAGATATTGCGGGATTTGTTGCCAAGTGTCCTAATTGTCAACAAGGGAAGGTTGAGCACCAAAGGCCGAGAGCTTTTTCCCAAGGCATTGCTATTCCTACTTGGAAGTGGGAAGACTTGAATATGTACTTTATAGTTTGTTTACCTCACACCCGACGATAGCATGATTCTATATGGGTAATAGTAGATCAAATGATGAAGTCGACTCATTTCCTTCCCGTCAAGGTTTCTTACTCGGTGGAAGACTATGCTAAGATGTACTTGAGAGAGATAGTAAAATTGCATGGTGTGCTGTTGTCCATCATTTTCGATCGTGGTACCCAATTCACTACTCAATTTTGGAAGTCATTCCAAAAGGGTCTTGGTACCAAGGTTAAGCTTAGCATGACTTTTCATCCCCAGACTAATGGGAAAGCGGAGCGTACTATCCAAAAACATTTGAAGATATTTTAAGGGTTTGTGTGATTGATTTTAAGGGTAATTGGGATGACCATTTTCCATTAATGGAATTTGCTTATAATAATAGATATCACTCGAGTATAGGTATGGCTCCATTAGAGGCTCTTTATGGTAGGAGGTGTAGATGTCCTATAAGTTGGTTTGAGGTGGGTGAAGTTGCTTTGATAGGTCCTGAGCTAGTTTATGAAGCTATTGAGAAAGTTCGGCTTATTAGAGAGGGTTGAAAATGGCTCAAAGTCGACAAAAGCCTTATGTTGATGTTAGAAGAAGGGATCTTGAATTTGAGGTTCATGATTGGGTTTATTGGAAAATCTCACCTATGAAGGGTGTGATGAGGTTTGGTAAGAAAGGGAAGCTTAGTCCTCGGTATGTAGGCCCATATCTAATTTTGAGGCGTATTGGCAAGGTTGCCTATGAGTTAGATTTGCCAAATGAGTTGACATCGGTGCATTCGGTTTTCCATGTCTCTATGCTTAAGAAGTGTGTTGGAGATTCGACGTCCATAATTCCCTTAGAAGGGTTGGGAGTTGATGAAAACCTCTTTTATGAGGAGGTTTCGGTTGAAAATTTGGACCGGCAAGTTAAGAAGTTAAGAAACAATAAAGTTGCCTCCGTGAAGGTGCTATGGAGGAATCCATTAGTTGAGGATGCTACTTGGGAGGACGAGGCTGATATGATGTCCCGATATCCTCATCTCTTTCCTTCAAATCCTCCCCTAGCTTGAGGTAATGAGTTCCTCTAGATTATTTTATGTTTAGGAGTCATGTGTGTTTTATGTGTTTCCATGATTTCCTTATGATTATGCATGCTCATTATTAAGCTTATGTTTGAAAGAAATGACTTATATGACTTATTTTTTCCTCATGTTGTTGTGCATTGAGTATGAGTTGCCTAATGACTTCATGAGATGAATTGATGAACATGTTTTGATATGCTTTTTGAGAGTAACTTGCATATTGGCTCCATGAGATTTTGTTGAGCATGCTTATAGCTTGGAGAAGGTAATTCCTCCTAGAACATGAGAAATGTTGAAATTCATGCATGATGGGTTGTTAGATGTAGTTCCTACTTCCTTGTGTTGCATTTGAGTATGTTGAGTTTGGAGTTGATGTTTTCTCCTTATTTATGTGCATTGCATGCATAATGGGCTGATAGAGCTAGTTCACCCCTCTTGTGATGTTTTGAGGGAGTTTTAACTTTGAGTCGATAGTTTCTCCTCGGTTGTATGCATTGCATTGATTAGGTTGGGTTGTAAGTTTCTTCCCCGTCTTTATAGAACCAGTTTAAGATCTCATTCGAGGACGAATGGTCCCAAGGGGAAGATATTGTAACACCCTGTATCCAAAAAAGTGAAATAAATCAGATATTGAGAAGGTGCAGGTGGCAGCCACGAAGGCCAACCACTGCCCGTGGGTTGAACCACGGACCGTAGGTATGGTCCGTGGGCTGACACTTAGCCAAAGTTCAGGGACCCAAAAAAAAATGGTGTCTGATGACCAAACGACGATTCACTAGGACGGATCGTGGGTTAGACCATGACCCGTCGACTGCGTCTGTCGGTGGGTCACTTGGAAAGGGTCCAAGAAAAGACCACGGAAGGGACCTACAGACCGTAGCTCGGTCCACGCCCCGTGGTCCAGGGTTCCATCAATGGTCGAAAATCTCTGAAGTTAGTGACAGATGTGCAGGATGTACCGTAGGTCCATCCACGGTCCGTCGATGGTGGTCCCTGGTTTGTGACTGAGCAATTATTTTAGGGACATATGGGTCTTTTCTGATTTTAATTAAACTAAAGTGGTGTTGTTTTGCCTTCATTTAGAACCCCTGTATAAGCCCTTTTAACCCCAAATTCACCCTATTTAGTTCATTCTTCCAATTTTCCCCAAAAGCAGTCAAATTCCCTCCCAAATATTCTCTCTCTAGAAAACTTGAAGAAGAAGAAGAAGGATTCATCTAGGTTTTCAAGCTAAAGGTAAAGTTCCTCCATTGAAGGATAGAAATTGGAGTTAAGGTATGGTGGTTTTCATTCATGGGTAGCTTTCATCCATGGAGCCCTCTAAAACCGTTCAATTTCCAAAGATAAAAATCCCCCATTGTTAGGGTTTGATTCAAAAGTCATGGGTTCCTTTAAAACATGATTCTAATGGTTAAATTATGTTATTATAAGCAAGAATTGATGATTTCCTATAGTTTTTATGATGTATTCCCCAAGAACCCATGTGATCCCCATATTTCTCAAAGTTGATGATATGATGTGGGTCTTTGTTGATGAAAGAGGAATTTTATGAATTAATGCATGAGGTGATAGAATCACATGAATTATAATGATATCCATGTCTAATGCTTAAATTCTACATGTGTTGATTGAAAGTAAGTTTTGAGCCTCAAGGAGTAAAGTATGAGGTTATGCATGTTTATGAAGTTTATGTAAATGCTTTAAGAACACTTTGAGAGTGAAGAGCTAATGATTATGTTGTTGTTGTGGGCCGATTGAAGGGTTATTCTCATGAACTCATATGAACATTAATGTGAAAGGTTTTATCACAATAGTAAGGATTCTAAGGTTGAAAGACTTTTCTCACCTAAATGAATCTAAGAGTAAAAGTGATCATGGATGGTGATGAGTGCTCACGCATGATCTAATGAGCTAACTTGGACTGATTGTCAAGGACATCCTCCCATGCGACATGAGCTAAGACTTAATAACTAACTGTGGGATTTATGCTTAGCACTGAGTGGATATTGAAATGAGATGCCCTCGAGAAGCTGGAAAGTACCCATGTGGCACACCATCCACAAGCACTCCAAAGTCTTCATTACATAAACATCCATGTATCAAATTCCGCCATTTCTCACAAAAGCCCATTCGGATGCTCACACGAAGTTAAGTCTGGGCTTCCAAATAGGAACTCTCAAGTAGTACAGTTCGGGTTTCCCAAGTATGTCTCATGAGATGGAAGCCTTCACGTAGTGAGTCCGGGTTTCTAGTAGCAATCTCGTTATCCCATAACTACGTGGCCCCGTAGGTTATTAGCTAGTGGATCCACCTAAGATAAGAGTTACCAGTTATACCTTAGGCAAGTAGACCACTCCTTTTCGGTGAGGGAGTCACCGGATTACTTGTTGGTTCTCACATGGTCTCGTGTCGGTTAAGGCTTGTTCCCACATAAAGAAATGATGAACTAAGACATGCTTGAAGAATCATCTCGTAGTGTTCAAAGATAATAAGATAAACGATGGACTAATACATGCTTGAAGAAGTATCTCGTAATGTCCAAAGACTTAAATGTGATAATAATTTGCATTGAAAATGATGATATGATTTATGCTTTCAAATTAACTCTATGATGATGTTTAAACTTGGTGAATGTCATGCTTTTAAATAAAATGTCCTTTTTTGCATGATTTAAGTTTTTTATGCATAGCTACCATACTTAGTGCATTTTTGTACTAACGCCTACTTTGCCTACATTTTTCCTAAGGGTAGGGTTCGGTTCTCGAGGTGATCATTCTTGTGGCTAGAGCTTGGCTTCTATTGTTTTCCCGAGCTTGGTGAGTCCTCATGGTTCGAGGATGGAATTTTCATATGTTTAGTTTCCTTTATGTACTTTCCCTTTTGAACATGTTGTATGGTCTAGGCCCTATTTCGTTCACTATTGTAATAGATGTCTACGATGAGACAAAGTGTCTAGAATTCCGCTTTCTTTTATGAATTTTTTTTCAAGACTTGAAATATGTTTTACTCTTATTGTTTTATTTCTTATGTTACGAGGTCTAAGTGGCTTGTATGGAGTCCTTCGGGGTTCTATATGCCTTGTTACATCTTGGGGGTACCCTTGGGTCGTGACAATTGATCACAAGAGTCTTTAGTGTATTATGAGCTAGAAGGAGTTTAATTTGAGGCATCGTCACTTGATTGAGATTTTGAAGGACTATGACCTCTCTATTTTCTACTATCCCGGCAAGGCAAATGTGGTAGTGAATGCCTTGAGTCGGAAGGCAGTGAGTATAGGTAGTCTAGCATTGTTATCTACTGTGGTGCAACCTTTAGCTCTAGACATTCAATTGTTAGATAATCAGATGGTTTGGTTGGATGTCTCAGATTCTAGGCGTGTGATGAGTTGTAGATTTACACTTATTTAATGTCCATTTAGCTCAATAATTGGTCTTCTCAATGCCTAACTTTATCCCTTTCTAATCGAATATTGATGTTTTGTAGCTACAAAGGCATTTGGACAAGACAAGGACTGATGTTTGTAAGAATGGCCAAAAAATACAAAAAAGTGCAAAGTGATCATTGTTGATTGCTTAACATGAAGGTCGGATCGCCAACTGAGCAGGATCTCGCCTAAATTCACAGTGCATAACACTTGTGTCTATCAAAGAAGGTTGTCGAACTCCAGTAAAAAGGCGATGTATCTATTGTAAACGACAGTCTTGATGCATATCACCCAAAGCGACAGTGTGCAAGGCAAAGATTTAATGCTCGAACGACGAACCAAGGTAGTATTTGGTGATTTGACGAATGTGAAAGGCTGACTCGATCGAGTACGCCAAGTGAGGTTCAAACACATAAAGCCTAGAGCATCACAAGGCAAGATGAGGAGCAAAAGGTGTGTCACCGATTAGGTTTGGCGAGCCCGACTAACGTCGCCGAGTCGGTTACAAAGTGGATTTTTGGGAAAGTATAATTAGCCCAAAGTATATAATTTTTAGAGAGTTGAATAGTGTGAGAAAACAGGAAGAAGAGTTCATAGTTATTAAGTTTTGAGTTGAGAGTACTTTACCTTTGATGAACACTTTTCTAGTTGTTGGGGTTTTACAATTTGAAGCTTGAATTTGATAAATCAAAGTTAAATCCAAAGTGGGTTTATTCTTAATTGCTGGATTTCAAGTTACCCATGGTTGCTTTTATGGGAGGTTTATTTCTTTACTTTTTGTGATTGGTGGCTAAAACTTCAAGATCTAGGGGTGCTCAAATGGGGTTGAGTGGTTATTTAATGTAGTGGGTATCGTGCCATGCTCCATTTTGTTGTTGTTCATGCATGAATTTTGTCTAATTACCATGGGGTAAACTTATGGGTTAAGGTTACAATCTTAATTCTTACTTTAGATCTCCGGTTGATGCTCGAAAGAGATTAATTGGAGTGGGTAGTCAGTTTGATACTAGCAATTTAGGTTTGATGTCTATGGCTTGCTTGAAAGAGAAGTTATGGATCAGATCTATTTTCCCTATTCTTGAAAGAGAGAGTAGAGTAAGGTATTATGTTGTTTAGAAATGACATATAGATGAAACAAAAAGGAGATTCTATGCATAGATGATTTGAGATCGAAAAATGATTAGCGTCAATGAAGATGACTAAGTCTATTTATGAATGTTCATCACTTTAAAGAAGCACAATCACCCTTATGTGACATCGATTCCAATCCCCGCACCCCTAGATTGCTTGTTAGCTCTTGATTTTATTTCAATTTTAGTTTAATTGCTATAATTGATAGCCAAAAACTTTGTATTAAGTTGGTGGTACCATCCACCCAATTGTTTTTTTTGGAACCCCAGGATAACCCGCAGCCACTACAACCTCTGCCATAGCCTCTGTCCTTTGGGTGAGCACTCTGTGGTGAGCACTTTGTGCGTATTTGGTAAACCCCCCACTGTGTAATAGCCTGCAAACCACACAGGGGATGTAAATCCACTAGGCAATTGTTGTTACTATTAAAAATGAGCTAATTGAAAGTTCAAATTTCTTGAAAAAGAATTCTCTATGATATTCAATTCCCAGTGGGATTAAATCCCCGACTCTTCATTGAGTTTCTTTTACTAATTATGATCTCTCACTATTTTTATTGGTTTTGAAGGGTTATTTGAGCATTATGAAAAATGGCTCCGCTGTCGGGGAGTGGTGCTTGATAATTCTAAGTGAGAAATTAGATTTTAATTTGGTTTACTTGTAGTAGATTTGTTATTTGGTGTTGTTATTGGCAGATTTGCTGGTTGACAACATGAGTGACCATGGGAGTGACAATGACAAGCACTATGTTCAAAATGACAGTATGGGTGATCTCAATGACACGCCCATTAATGTTATACAAACCACGGGAGAAATGTGAATACCTCCTACAACCGGGAGGACGATGTTTAACATCACCAGAACTATGATACAATTGCTCCAAATAAAAGGAAATTTTGGGGGTCTAGCTCATGAGAATCCCCATAAGAACCTTATAGATTTCAAGGAGGTATGTGGACCCTTTATGTTCAAGAATATCTCCTAAGAATCTTTAAGGTTGAGGTTATTCCCGTTCTCTATAACGGCAGAGGCTACAAAATTGTTTGTGGAGTTGCCAAATGATTCTATTACTTCGTGGGATGAGCTAGCTGAGGTATTCTTGGAAATATTATTTCCACCCTTGAAGATGGTTAAACTTCATCTCCAAATCTAAAATTTCAAGCGTAATGGAGGTGACCCTTTGCATGAGACATGGCTGATGTTCAAAAAGTTGCTCTTGCAATGTCCAACGTACGGCATTCCGAATAATTTGATGTTGCAATACTTTTATTGTAGCCTTGATTTAGTCACTATATGTGTGGCTGACCAATTAGTCTTTGATGGATTGATGAGACAACCATATGAGGTAGCTGACCTATTGCTAGATGATATGACTAAGGTTAATCGAGCATGGCATACTAGAGAGGACCAAGTGCCTAGTCTACACGTGGGTCTAAGCAAAGAAAAAGTTGAGATGGACCATGAAAGAGATGAGAACATGGATAAAATGATGACCCAAATCAATTTCTTGTCTAAACATGTCATGAAAGGTGGAACCAAGTCGGTCAATGCGGTTGGAACCAACAGTGGGCAGTGCCCGAATGATGCTAAATTTGAGGCATTATACAATGAGGAAGTTCAATACTTAGGAAATCAAGTGGGGAGTTCTCAACACAAATATCAACAACAAGATGGGAACCAAGGTTGGAACAAGGAGAGAGATGGTGGTTGGGGAGATTGGAAGGGTGGAAATTGGTGAGATAGGGAGATAGATAGGTATGTACCTCCCCATGATCGTCCACGCATAAAAGAACCAACTAGGCTAGAAAGAAGCCGAACGGAAGACATGTTTGTCAGGATCTACAACAAGGTTGAAGGGTCCGATAAGGTGTTGAAGGAATTAAAAAATGACTTCTCTACTTTATCTCAGACGATAACTTCACACTCAGTTTCTATCAAGCAGCTGGAGACCCAACTAGGTCAAATTTCCACTCATCTAAATCCAAGGCAGAACTGAACTTTGCCTAATGACACCATCACGAACCCTAAGAATGATTGTTGAGTTTGAGCAATATGTCATGTCATGATGTTAAATAAGGAACTTCTTGAGAGGCAACCCAAGTTTTTAGTTTCGTTTTCAATGCTTTCAAATAACGTCCTTTGTGAGCGCAGGTTGAGAGGGGGTTGGAAGATTGAAAATGGAAGCATAGGTGATTAAACACCCAAATGGCGATCCATCGAAAGCATTATGCGGACTAATTCTTGTCCTCCTTTTGAGATGGAATTTATGAAAAAGTGTACTATCAAAACTCCTAAGGGCTATTCATCGGAGTGCACTAATCGGACTCCATCTGGCCACCGAATCGACCTTTGGGTTTGGTATTCATTCAGACGTGTTCAGCGAGCTTAAGCTCTAATTAGCGATTCTTCGAACACGTTTGATGATGTTAGTCGTGATCGCCAAACGGGCCTGATATAAAAAGGCCAAGGGTCTTTTCAAATTCAAAAATCAAAACCTTTGAAATTTGAGAGGCTTTATGATTCCTTTCACTTGCTTCAAGCATTTTGAGTGTTTGTGAGCCTCGTGTGAGTGTCTTGAAAGCTCTAACATAGCATTTGCTTGGAGTCGTGTCAACCCAATCCTGATCCCTCAGTTTCTTGATTATTTTTTGGTTTTAAGGATTGTGTTTCAAAATTCTTGTTGTTGTTTTTAGTTTAGAAGGTATATAGGGTGTGGGCTTGAGCCCTTTGACTGAGATTAAGCGCCTGATTTTGATGGGTAGCATCATATTGTTGAAATTTAAATATTCCCATGTGATTTTAATTGTGAATGCGCGTAAAAACTGTGAGTCGTGATTGTGTTGGTTAAATTATTGAATTGAATTGATAATTTGATGGGTCTGTGCCTAATTTATTTTTAGTGAAGTTTGAGTACCTCAGTGTTGACCCAATTGCATGATTTTTCACAATGATAGGCAAAGTGAATACTTTCTTAAAGGAAAATTATCAATTAGTGCAGTATTTAATGACAAATGGGGGAAATTTGAGTACCCATGGGTAGAAAAGCATCTAGGTGGATTGTAATGTTGGGGTAAACTAGTATTTATTGTGCGTGTTGGTTTATCTGTGAAAATTAAGTGCTGGACTAAAATTTCTTGTTCGGCGACCTTGTCTTAGCTCACCAAGGAAGTTAGAAAAATCGTCGAGTAAGCCCAGCTTACATTCTTTGGCATATGCATGGCCTTGGGTATTGGCCGATTTGGTGGGGTTGTCTTAGTTTTCTGCACCCCACTTGGCAAATCACCAAGTGGGAGAGGATATCGTCCTTGATCCTGAGTAATTTTCTATTGTCAAATTCGGTGAGCTCAGGAGAGCTTGCTGATTCTATTTGGCGAGCCTCAAGAGTGTTCCTGAAACGTGTTTCAATTCACGTTCAAATTCAACTAACCTTCACAAATTCATTGTTTGAATGTATACTTTGTAGGTATGGCAAGAATAAAAGGTAAAAAAGTGTAGGAGGAGGAGATGAATGAGGAGGAGCTGCGAGCTGAAGAGCACGGAACTGCTAAGACACTAAACAAGTTGCATGCGACCAATGAGGTCATCGTTCAGGCTGCCTTGGAGAGATCTCTTTAAGAGACTTCAGAGATTGGGTCTAGTTGAGTCTTTGCACACTCTAGCATACTTCATGCTGCTAAGACGGTCATTGATTCCCTTGTTGAGCCTCCCATGCTGCCTCCAGTGATCTTATTGATGGGCATCAATGCACTTCTTGAGGTTTCCCCATCCAAGACTCCAGATGAGAGTGCTCCACATGCATAGCCTGTCGGGGGACCCTTTCTCTCAGTCTCCCAGTACTTTTTATTTATTTTGTATTGAGGAAATTACATTCAATTTTTTGTAGGGTGAGGGCCGTCGTGCCAATATTCCCTTTTTGCTTGTATTTTGAACAATTGTAGTTTAATGTTGGTTTTTATTAGAGTGCTCTTTTGGATAAATGTGTGTCTCTTTACTTCTATTTCGTTCTCCCTTGACGTTGCAAACCCCCATGAGTTGAAATCATGAAATACTTGAAGTTTTCATTGATAAAATTTGAGAATAGATCGTGTTCAATATCGATGTCTCAAATAGTACTCATGATGAGTATGGTGTATTGCGTTGGTTTTGCAAGAATGAAATCGTTGTGGTTTGACCTTTGAGCGATCTCTTTGAATCTTTTGTTGACTAGATACGTTTTGATGTAAGCCCTGCGATGAACAAAACACGTACGCTTTTGGTATTTTATGGATGTGCTAAATGAGTGTAATTTGAAGTTCCATGTGTGGTTAGGTTGTACTTGAAATCATGCATGTAGAGTCCTAGAATTTTCCTTGTTATTCTAATTGTGTTAATCTTGGTAAATGTGAGCCATGATCTTGGGAAAAAATTCATTGAGGGAACCAAATTGTCCATAAAGCCTTTGTGACTACCTTGTGAGGGTGTGAATCTATGTTGGCACCACTTGAGCCTAACTTATTTGTTGACAACCAAAAGAAGCCTCTTGAGCCAAATTATCTGTACCTTCTCACCAAAACTCCTTTTTTGAGGCATTGTGATGGTTGAATAGCCAACTTATGTCAAAAGTCTAAGTTGGGGGTGTGGAAATGAAGGATGAATGAAAGCAAATGGAAGGGCAAAGGAAGAAGAAATAAAACTCAAATATGAAAGTTTTGCAAAAAGAAGGATCCCCTCTTTATTAAAAAATGTGTATATATCATCATTGCAATTGAAATAGCTTGAAAAACTGAAAATGAAAAAGAGAAGTGAATGAAATAAAAGGGAATTCCAAATAAATTGAGTGGAGAGTCAAGAGTTGAGTTCTTAAATGAAAAAGTACTTGAGAAGAGGTGATAATGATTGAAACAATCTTTGAAAAGGTATAAGTCACCAATCCAAATTGACTATACCTTAACCGTCAACCCTATTACAAGCCTAAAAGACCCTTCAGATCTTACATTAATCAGGTTGTGTGATGATTGGAAAATATGGGCAAACCTATGAGACAAAGCTTGCATGTGTTTCTCTTCTGAGAGAGTGAGAGTTGCATTGATTCCTATTTCCTTTATGAGAGCATGGAATCATTCTTGATGTGAGAGCACTTGAATGCATTTGTTGAAACATGTTCTTGCATTAGACAAGAAGCTAAAGTGAGCTTGAGCTTGTGTTGAGGCTAGCTAGTCATCATTTGAAGCTTTTTTATTACGATTTAGGGTAACATGCTATTGAGAGTAATCTTGCTATGAAACTTGCATGCTAGCTCTCATTGAGTAGTATTGTAGAAACCCTTATTGAGCTTATTATGTTATTTATTTGCTTGAGGCCCAGCAAAGGTTTAAGTTGGGGTGTTGATGAGTGGTAGAATTGCACTTATTTAAGGTCCATTTAGCTCAATGGTTGGTGTTCTCAGTGCCTAAATTTATCCTTTTCTAATCGAATATTGATGATTTTTAGTTATGAAGGGATTTTGGACAAGTCAATGACTGATGTTTATAAAAATTGCCAAAAAATACAAAACGAAGTGCAAATCTGTAACATTCCGGAAAACTAGTAGACTAAACTAGAGCCTAAAGTAATGGTTAGAGTCGTAAATAACTCCCAGTACTTAATATACATATTTTTAGGTTAATACATCAAGGTACGGCCCTCCAAGGACCAACCATGGGTCCTTGAGGAGACCCTTCACAAGGTGAAAAAAAAGGTGCCTGGGCAGTTGATGAGTCCACAAATTGGACTTATTTAGGGCTATATTTTTATAGAATTAGTGTCCTCAAATGCATATTTTGTCTCAATATCTGCTGAAAACCCTGAAGTTTTAGGTATTTAGAGTTTGAGGCAAGGCATGGACACTACTTGGCAAGAAGGAACAAAGCGGCTGAAAAGAATGAAGAAATGAAGGCCTGAGGATCGCCGAGATCAGTTGGCGAGTCGCCGATCGACCTGGAGATTGCCTTTTGTTCCAGTGTGCTGAGCCCTAAAGGGAAAGATCAAGTTGGTTATGAAATGGAGCAGTCGACGTGTCGCCGAGTAGTTCTGCAAAGCTGTACCATATCGCCCAACAACTCAAAGCGCGAAAAGGCTAAAGGCTAAATCAAGAAGGCGATGAAATCAACCAAAAAGCGGATCGCCGAGTGTATCGGCGATCCCGAATAACTGCGCCGAGTGATTCGCTGCAATACAAATATTCAAACACTATAAATACTTGTTTAAATTCCAAGTTTAACATCATATCACTATTATTATTAGAACTTTTTTCAATTTTTGAGAGAGTCTAAGTTTTAGAGGGTTTCACAGACTTTGTTCTAAGACCTTGAAGATTCAAAGGGTTTCAACTCCAAGAAATTGGACGTGGGTTTCTAAGATTCTTCACTCTTGACATGTTTTAAGACTTAATTCTTCATATCTAGTTGATGGAAACTGATATGGTATTGATTGTTACCTCTTTTACATGTCTAGCTAAAACCCCAATTCTTGGGGTGTGATTTTCTGAATATGGGTTAGATTATTTGTTGGGTCTTGCTTGTTTATGGTTTATTTGTTGTGTAAATGTGATTTCGTTTAATAGTTGTGTATGAACTTAATGGGATTCTAGTTGCAAATAAGATTTCATCTTATTGTTTTTGGCTTGCTCGAGAGAGAGGTCGTAAAACTAAGGCTACTAAACTGATAGCCGATGGTATTGGGTCGACATGGGTTCAGCTCGAGAGAGTGAACCCTAGTCCTTTTTCCACATATTCAACTTGAGAGAGTGAATGGACTAAAGTGGAGGCTGTGCTTAATGCGGCAACTCGGTGTTCTAGAGAAAACGAGTTCATTTGGGGTAAGTTGCTCGAGAGAAAATTTACCCCCACTATCGTCTAGCCTAGTCACAAATACTCAACAATTTACTATCAAAAGCATGTACCCGATAATCTAGTCTATCCCGTATTCTTATCACATTCCAAGAATCCCGTCTCTCTATCTCATTTCTTATATTTTTACTGTTTTTGTTATTAGCATAAAACATATCCCCATTGATAATTGACGCTTGCATCACCCCTTAGATTTAATATGTTTATATTCGATAATATCTATAGCTATGACTAATAAGAACTAGATTTTATTTTTCTATTAATTCTCAAAACTACTCCTTGTGGGAACAATCCTAACCCTTGGTTGGGTTATATCACTACACGTGATCGTATGGCATTTGAACCGAACTAGTGTCAGTTGATTACGCCCTAAAACATCAAAATGACGTCGCTGCCGGGGAGTGATGTTATTTGAGAATTTGTAGTTAAGTAAAATTTTTGTTCCTGTTAGTCGTATTTTATTTACTTAATTTTTAGTTTTGTTTTTCATTGTGTTGCTGTTTTTACTAGGAATCCAGATTATGTCTGGTGGCAATGGTGAACAACTAGATCTCTCTCTTTTAAGAATGGTGTCTCTCAGGGATAAAATCCTGAGTTTTAGACAAGTCGAGTGAGAGTCCATCCATGAATTGTGGTTGAGATTCAAGGCACTCTTCCTGAAATGCCCAGCTCATGAAATCTCAGAAAGCATGCTGCTGGATTGCTTCTACAAAAGTCTTGGCCCGGAGAATAAAAGAATGGCGGACCAAATATTTCCTGGAGGGCTCTCACAACTACCCTTTGCAGTAGCCACCCAACTCCTTGATCACATGGCAATGACTAACAAGGAGGCTAAGAAAGACCATACTCTGGCCACGCTCTTGACTCAATTAGATTTAGTGACCAAGAAGAATATGGAATTGCAAGCATCAAATAAAAGAAAAAACCTGTATGTTCCACCTCACGAGCGTATAAAACCCAATGCAAGTGAGGACAGCCAAATAGAGGAGATACTCTCACTCATTCTCAGCAAAATCGAAGGTCACGACAAGATGTTAAGAGAATGTCATACTACTAAATGAGATCTCTGCCTCCCAATTCATATCTGTCCAACGATTGGAGACTCAAATGGGTCATGCGATGTCCCATGTCTTCCTCAAAAATCATAACTGAGCGGAGAAGCCGTGCCACGACTATAACTAAGGCGCTTCTTGGGAGGCAACCCAATGTTTTAATTGTTTTCTCTTAAGATTAAAATAACGGTGTTTTTATTTTGCAGGATGAAATGTAAGGAGTGTTGACAAACAATGAGATTGGCGAACAAAAAGGCCCCGTCGGTGAATCGTCAAACAGGTTGGCGTGCCCTTTTTCCTCCGCCATTTGATTCAAAACAAGTTTGGTTTGGAGCCTGTAAAACTTGGCGAGCTCAGGAGCAAATTGTCGCCACGCTGATTCAGTCGGCGACAACGATCTTTTCCGCCATTTGGACCCCCAATTAAATAGAGGTCCTGTAAAACTCGGTGAGGGAATTGACCGATCGGCACATTGCCGAGTAAGTCAGCGATCCAGACTAACATCGCCGATTGGCCGGGAAACAGATGATTTATTATGACAGCCAGAGGTTTCAATTTCAAATTCCTCATTTTCCCTTACTTTTCACCCTTCCAAATTCAGAACAAGTTAGTACTTTAAATACTTTCGCATTCTGTAATTATTTTAGCTGATGAATTTGTGCCCAAATTCGGATTACATTGCCTCCTAGCATTTCAAAGAACTTTGATCGGCATAAAATGTTGGTTTTCCTGAATCCCAAGGCTACTTTGAAAAAATTGTTTTCTTATGCAATTGGGCTTATTGTATTGATATTTGCTGGGCCTCTCTGATAGGCTTAGATTGTTTAAATGCTGAGTTTAATTCGTAAGTCTTACCCATTTTATCTTGATTTTTGAAATCCTTTTTGTTGCGCGTCAAAATGAGTTAAATTTTGTGGGGTTGTGCGTACGTGGTGTTTAGCATGGTTGAGTTTTATGGGTCTGACCTTAATTGTACTAGTGCATAGTTTAATTTTTTTTCCGGGTGTTGCGGGGTTGGAATTGAAAAGTAGGGTGAAAACAGGCATGTTGGGTAGTTTGGCGAGCTGGTCGAGTTCACCGAACCACTCGACGGTTCGCCTAATATCTTCAAATAACCTTTAATTGTATGTTGTACGTGTTGTTGACTACTATAACTTTCGGCGAGAAGCTTGATGTCACCAACGGCGCTCGGCGACTCGCCGATTGTCTTTTGTTTCGCCCTTTGTCTGAACCCCTAAACCCTTGCTGCACTGGAACTTTCAGCGGGCTAGCCCTGGCTCACCGAAAGCTAGTAGGGAATCGCCGAAAGCTAGTGGCGAATCACCGAAAGGTATATCTCATCTCCAACTTGCCATAGTATTTAAACAAATCCTTTCGGTGAGCCCGACTTTGCTCGCCAAAGCGATTTGGCATTTTGCCGAATTGATCGGTGAGTCTGGCTGCATTTAATTTTCTGTGCTCTTAATTGAATCATTTCTGAATTTACTCTAATGTTTGGCAGACATGGCTAGACCTAAAGTTGCAGGAAGAAACGAGCCACCCCAAGGGAAAGAAAAGGGGATTATATTGAACGAGGATGGAGCGGCATCCAGGGAAAGAACCACAAAACATTCTACGAGTGGTGGGAAAGGTAAAGGTAAAGGCAAGGCACTTGCATCATCGGAGGCAAGCACTGACAGTGACGGTATCTATGATACTTACCTTACCACCTTAGAGAGCGAGAGTGAGCATCAGGACCCTCAACCTCTGGAGTCTTACGATGATGAACAGGTAGTGGTATGCAAAGCAGAACTATGCTCTAAAAAGCTGCACGATCCATCTAGAATTCGGACTCCTCAGGCTGCATTTCCTCCTCCAGCTCTAGAGCAGGCAATGGTGCTTGAGCCACCAATATAGAGGCCTCCTCCCAAGTTAATGAACATATTAAAGACAGAAGGGATGAGGACAATTCTTAAGGAGAAATGTCTGTCCACAGACGGAGTGATCGACAGGTACCTGGAAATAATGGATTGCCTGAAACACCACAAGTTCCAAATCTTCACCAAACCCCGTGGCCCTTATATTCCAATGCACTAATAACTCAGAAAAAGCAACTAGCAGCAGCTTTCAAAGAAGTTGATTACGTAGTTGTTAGAGGCCGGAGGGTGAAGTGTGATAGTGAGACGATCAACGCAGTTTGGTCATGTCCACATATATTAGGGATCACTGCCAATACTTGATCAAAACAAAGAAGCTGGATGAGATGAAAGAGTGGTTAGCCCCATTGATCTCAGATGATTCTCCAAAGTTGTTGAAGGAAGGAGCTCCGATTGAAAAGAAAGATCTAAACATTGCCGCAAGATTCTGGTTTGGTTTTATCAGCAACACAATTATGCCATCCCAGAATGAGTCAGTTCTTTGCCTTGCTAAAGCAGCCTTCCTGGGTTGCATCATAGAGGAGACTCAGATAAACTTGGGTACGATCATTGCTTCAGAGATATTCATGCGTGCAAGGCAGCACCAGACCTCACTTCCCTTCCCAGTATTGATCACACAACTGTGCAAATGAGCTCGGGTACCTCGAGATGCTAAGAAGGATGTGGAAGTAATGCCACATCCTCTACTGATATCTGGAGGATCGAAGCCGAATATCTTAAAGATCAGGCGGAGAAGAAGCAGAAGGAAGCTACGGCCACTGAATCCAGACCTGCAGAGGCATCTTTGCCTAATCTGGCCCCTGGGCCTTCAGGTACATCTATTTCCACTGCCACTCTTGCTGACACCCCAGGTTCTTCTGTTGCTGCACTACCGCCCAGACCTACTGTTGCTGTTATTTCCTATGCTCCGATCACTCAGGTATCCTTGATCCGGATGGGACAGCTTACCCAGTCTGTTGATTGTCAGGCTGCCAACTTAGAAACCTCCATTCCAGGCATGATTCAGACTGCTTTGACTGGTGCGGTATCACCGCTGAGAGATACCATTGATGCTCTTGAGGCTAGAATATCGTTGTGTGAGGGTGACCAAGGGGCTACAGATGAAGTGAGAGCATTAAAAGTCATTTTTACTACACTGAGGACTGATGTGGATCAGTTGGCCACCTATATGTCCATGGTCTTTGGAACAATAGAGATTCAAGATGTGCCCGAAATTCTTCCGACCACCACCGGACATGAGGACAGAATGAAGCAGGCAGCCGCTCCTGAATCAGAAGCAGAGACAGATGAATAGATGCTTGAGAAAACTGAGAGAGACCTTGTATACATTGCTGTGACTGAGAAGATTATGATAGATGCCGTTGTGCAGGCTTCCATGGCAGGCACACCTTTTGTTGTCCCTAGCGGAGCTGGTACTCCAGAGGTGACCTCGGGCACTGATGCCCAGGCTTAGGGTGAGGCATCGGGCACTGATACCCAGACAGATGGAGCGACTGCTTCGATAGGATTCCCTCTTTACCTCCCTCTCAGTCTGTCTTTCTTTATTTTAAATTCTGGATATTATGTTAGTTGCATTTGAGGAAAAATGTTTTTAATTGTGGTAGGGTATGGCCCACCTTTGTGTGTTGTATTCTTGTTGGGTTGTGAATCATAATGCTGTGTTTTACACTACTTCTTGTGGATAATTGAGCTTGTGGCTCCTTTTATTTTTATTGCCAATGATTTTGACCCTTCCAAATTTTTTTAAATATTTGCCACCGCTTGTTTGTACTTGAATGTGGTTGTTCATTAGCAAATTTGAGTCTCAGTTTTGATCAATATCGATGACTCAAATAATGCTCATAATCGAACGACCGTGAATGTGCGGCTACGATGAGACCAAATGAAGTTGCATAGACAATATGTGAACTCTTTGCATCTCGTTGTGATTCGCCAATTATCAAATTGATTCTCTTGCGATGAAGATTGCACACTAGCGAAAGTGTGGAGTTTTGTTTGACTTTAGTGTCAATGCCTTATGTGATGAGCTTATTGTGAACGTTGCATGATAACACCTAGAATTTTCTCCGTTGGTCCGGTCTACTAAGTAAGGCTATCTCTTGATATGATCTTAGGCAACTTCGAAGAGTGTGAGCCAATTTGACATATACCTCTTTTGTGGCCTACCTTGTGAGTGTGTGAACCTCTCTTAAACACCCCTTGAACCTTACCTTTCTTTGGAGGAAATTTGATGACAACATGACCTTTCTTGACCCATTACCCTTAATCCTCGTAAATTGTGGTTGATTGAATAGCCAACTTAGGCCAAAAGCCTAAGTTGGGGGTGTGGTGAAAAGAAAATGGAAAGTCAAGAAGTGCAAAGAAAGTCTCCTCAACTCATGGTGTTGAGAAAAATGGAACCCCTCCATACAAAAAAAGAAGATAGAAAAAGAAAAAGAATGAAAAAGAAAAGTTGTGGAATAAAGTTGAAAAATACAAAAAAAAAGACCAAATGAAGTTGCATAGACAATATGTGAACTCTTTGCATCTCGTTGTGATTCGCCAATTATCAAATTGATTCTCTTGCGATGAAGGT
>NW_006239012.1:57611-86097 GCF_000226075.1 Solanum tuberosum | reverse complement strand
ACTAAAGAAAATGATGAAGGAAAAGGAAAGAAAGTGTTGTGAGCACCACATTTCATGAGGATGAAAATCAGTGAGCCTAAATGACTATACCTGTGCACTCAGCCCCATTACAAGCCTTGTAAAGACCTTTTTGATTTTGAGTGAGCTGAAACAAATGTCGATTGGAAAATACGGGCAAACCTATGGGTGAGAGCATGCATAGTGTTCTTTTTGGTGTGAGCGTTGCATTTGATTCCGAAACTTCAAATGATTAAACCATTGTGTGTGAGTATGGAATCATCCTTTGTGTGAGGGCATTCAAACACTTTTGTTGAGCTTGAACTTGCATTTGAAGTAAGTATTGTGAGCGTGAGAATCTTTTGTAATGGTGTGTCACAACTTGAATCTTTAGGTACACAGTTGATCCTGGCATGAGTAAATTGAGTCTTGTTGTGTACATTCATGATCGAGTCTTGTGTAGCACTGTTTGAGACTTCCTTTTAAAACTGCTGAACTTGACTTTTACTTGAGGACAAACAAAAGTTTAAGTTGGGGGTGTTGATGAGTCCACAAATTGGACTCATTTAGGGCTGTATTTTGATAGAATTAGTGTCCTCAAATGCATATTTTGTCTCAATATCTAATGAAAACCCTTAAGTTTCAGTTATTTAGAGTTTGAGGAAAGGAATGGACACTACTTGGCAAGAAGGAACAAAGCGGCTGAAAAGAACGAAGAATGAAGGTTTGAGGATCGCCGAGCCTAGTTGGCGAGTCGCCGATCAGCCTAGAGATCGCATTTTGTTCCAGAGTGTTGAGCCCTGAAGGGAAAGATCTAGTTGGCGATGAAATGGAGCAGTCGGCATGTCGCCGACTAGTTTCACGACGCTGTACCATATCGCCCAACTACTCAAAGCGCGAAGAGGCTGAAGGCTAAAGCAAGAATTCGATAAAATCCACCAAAAGGCGGATCGCCGAGTGTATCGGCGATGCCGAATAACTGCGCCGGGTGATCCGCTGCAACACAAATTTCAAACACTATAAATACTTGTTTAAATTCCTAGTTTAACATCATATCACTATTATTATTAGAACATTTTACAGTTTTTGAGAGAGTCTAAGTTTTAGAAGGTTTCAGAGACTTTGTTCTAGGACGTTGAAGATTCAAAGGGTTTCAACTCCAAGAAAATGGACGTGGGTCTCTAAGATTCTTCACTCTTGACGTGTTTTAAGACATAATTCTTCATACCCAGTTGATGGAAACTGATATTGGTATTGATTTTTACCTCTTTTACATGTCTAGCTAAAACCCCAATTCTTGGGGTGTGATTTTGTGAAGATGGGTTAAGATTATCTATTGGGTCTTGCTTGTTGATGGCTTATTTGTTGTTTAAATGTGATTTTGTTTAGTAGTTGTGTATGAACTTAATGGGATTGTAGTTGCAAAATACGATTTCATCTTAGTGTTTTTGGCTTGCTCGAGAGAGAGGTTGTAAAACTAAGACTACTAAACTGATAGCCGGTGGTATTGGGTCGACATGGGTTCAACTCGAGAGAGTGAACCCTAGTCCTTTTCCCACACATTTAGCTTGAGAGAATGAATGGGCTAAAGTGGAGGCTGTGCTTAATGCGGCAGCTCGGTGTTCGAGAGAAACCGAGTTGATTTGGGGTAAGTTGCTCGAGAGAGAATTTACCACCACTATAGTCTAGCCTAGTCACAAATACTCAACAATTTACTATCAAAAGCATGTACCCGATAATTTAGTCTATCCCGTATTCCTATCACATTCCAAGAATCCTGTCTCTCTATCTCATTTTCTTATATTTTTACTGTTTTTGTTATTAGCATAATACAAACCCCCATTGATAATTGACGCTTGCATCACCCCTTAGATTTAGTATGTTTATATTTGATAATATCTATAGATATGACTAATTAGAACTATATTTTATTTTTCGATTAACTATCAAAACCACTCACCGTGGGAACGATCCTAACCCTTGGTTGGGTTATATCACTACACCCGATCGTATGGCACTTGAATCGAACTAGTGTCAGTTGATTACGTCCTTAAACATCACCAGCCCACCCACGAGGGGAAACCACGGCCAGTAGGTGGACCCACGCCTCATAGGTCATGGACGTTGGTTGAGGACCCAGGAAACAAGTCCCAGAACCCGTACCACAGTTCACCAGCACGGGTCGTGGGTCCTCCCACGGTCCGTCAGTGGTGGGCGTGGATCGGGCTTGGAAACTGCCTTTTGGCAGTTAGACTTAGGGGCATTTTGGGATTTTCCTTTTTAATTATATATTAAGTGGGGTCATTTTTCACTAAAATAAACTAACTATATAAGTATTTTAGACATCTAAACTGACTCATCAAAATCATAATTTCTAAATCCCAAATCAAAACCAAACCCTCTCCAAAATATTCTCACTAGAACTCTGAGGAAGAGCAAGAAGAAAGGTAAAGCTAAGGTTGAAGGATCCATCTTTTCTACTCAATTTCGTGGGAATTCTTCACCAAGGTGTGGTAGATCTTTATGCATGGGTAGCCTACATCCATGGAGCCCCTTTAAAACCCCTAATTTCAAAGTAAGAAATCCCAAAATCTAGGGTTTGACTTCTATCTCATAGATTCCTTTCAAATTCATTTTTAATGATCGAATTATGTTTTATTATGGATATATTGATGATTTTAAATGGTCTTATCTTGAATTCCCCATGAATCCATGAATTGCTCCATTTTTCCCAATTTGGATCTCAAAGTGTGGGTATTGATTGATGGAAGTAGAATATGATATAATTATGCATCTAGTAATTGAATTACTTGAATTATGTTATCATCCATGTTTAATGTATTAATTCTAGATGTGTTGATGGATTGTGATCTATGGTCCTTGAAGGGCAAAGTATGAGAATTAGATATATGCTTTATGAACACTTTGAGAGTAAAGGGAATATGATTATGATCTAGTTGTTGTGTTGATGTAAGCTATCCTTATGTACACACTGATGTATGAATATGATATGATGTGAAAGGTTTATCACATGTAGTGATTCTAAGGTTGGAAGACTAGTCTCACCTATCGAATCTATGAGCTATAGTATGAGTTATGTTGGATTGAGTGTCAAGACATTCTTTCATAATTATGAACTTAAGTCAAGACTTAATATGAACTCAATGGGAATTATTGCTTAGCACTGACTGTATATGAATATGAGATGGAAGCTTTTAACATAGTTGAGTCTGGATTTCCAAATGGGTTTCTTGTACCATAGTTGAGTCCGGGTTCCCAAAATATGTATCTGATGATATGGAAACCTTTTACCTTAGTTGAGTCTGGGTTTTTAGAAGCAATCTCCTTATCCCATAAATTATGTGGCCACATAGGTCTTTAGCTAATGGATCCACCTACGCTAAGAGTATGGTTCTACCTTGGGCATGTAGGACAACCCCTTTTTGGTGTGGTGTAGACACCGGATTCCATGTTTAGCTCACATGGTCTATGTCGGTTATTTCTTGTTCCCAATATGATAAGAATATGAATTATGAACTATAGTTACTCAAGAATCTTTACTTAGTATGCGTGGGATTATGGGATCTTACTCATGCATTGCGAAAGTATGCTTTGAGGGTATTTATGGTATGTTTCCATTATGTTATGATGATCTGTATGTTGAATATATTAATGGCTTATGCTTTTACACTACTCTTCATGATGATCCTTAAACTTGGTAAATTGCATGGTTTTCAACTAAAATGCCCATTTAGCATGTTTTCAAGGTTTTTTTTGCATGTCTATCATACTTAGTGCATTTTTGTACTAACCCATATTTTCCTACATTTTCCCAAAGTGTAGGGTCCGGTGTTTTAGGCGATCTTCCTTTGATTAAAGCATGGATTCAACTATTCTTCTTGCTTGTGGTGAGTCCTCATGGATCCAAGGAAGAGTGATATCTTATAGTTCCTTTATTTCATTGTATTAGAATTTCAGATTTTGTCTTAAGGGTTATGACCCTATTCTTCCACTTTGCTTTTATTAAACTTCTTAAGACTTGAAATTCCTTTTTACTCTTATTATTCTAATGCTTTATGTTATGATATGCTAAGTGGCTTACATGGTGCCTTTAGGGGTATTATGTGCCTTGTTATGTTTATGGGGTACCCTTGGGTCGTGACAAACTTGGTAATCAAAGCATAAGGTTTAGAATAATTCTAGGATGAAGTCTCATAAGCCACGTCTAGTAGAGTCTTGTTCATGAGTGTGAAGCGCGCCACATTTATGAATGATAGGCTATAAGATGTTTAGGAAAATACACTTTATTCATTACTCTTAAGTCATGCCTTAGAGTTTAACTCTATAAAAGTCCCTCTCCTAGTCCTTCTCTTGTGTCTTCAAGATACGAATACAAGAAGGGCTAACGCAAGAAGAATTGAGGGTGACAATGAATGAAGGAGCTTTTTCTCAAGGTAATCAAACTCCTCAAGTTAACCAAGCTCCGGTTGATCCCGTGGTTTAGAATGTGACCTATGCGGAATTTAGGTCTACTATCCAAATGTTGGCTCAAGTCATGACGGCTCAAGCCAATAGAGAAGTTCCAGCTCCATTCAATCCTAATATGAATTTCACAGCTTCTATATTGAGGGATTTTGGAGGGATGAACCCTCTCATGTTTCTTGGTTCCAAAGTGGGAGAGGATCCTCAAGAATTTTTGGAAGAGGTTTATAAAATAATTGATGACATAGGGGTGACTTCGGTAGAAAAAGCGGAGTTGGCCGCCTACCAATTGAAGAGTGTGGATCAAGTATGGTATACTCAATGGAAGAACAGTAGGCCGGTATGAGCGGGTCCAATAGAGTGGGAAGTGTTCAAATCGGCGTTCCTTGATAGGTTCTTTCCCCAAGAGTTGAGGGAATCTAAGGTGGAAGAATTTGTTAACCTTCGTCAATGAGGTATGAGTGTTCAAGAATATTCTCTACAGTTTACTCAATCTTCCAAGTATGCTCCGGCTTTGGTGGAGGACTCAAGGGATATAATGAGTAGGTATTTGACGGGGGTGTCTAGATTGGTGAGGAAAGAATGTCGTTCATCAATGCTTCATGATAATATGGATATACCATGTCTCATGGTGTATGCCCAACAAATGGAGGAAGAGAAACTCCAAGACAAGAATAGGGAGGTGAAAAGTGCTAGAACCAGTGATGGGAATTTCTCCAATGCTAGTTCCGATGGACAAGGTCGACCAAGGTTCAAACAAAGGTTCTCCAACTAAGGCTCCTCTAGTGCTCCAAGGGTCAACAAGGATAGGGTGTATAAACCTAACCCTCAAGGAGGCAATAATGGTGGTTCTTATGTTGCTAGGCCTAATTGTGCAAAGTGTGGTAGAAAACATGATGGAAAGTGCTTAGTTGGCTCGGATGATTTCTATGGTTGTGGAAAGAGTGGCCACAAGATGAGAGATTGTCCAATGCTCAAGGTTAAGGGGAGAGAAGATAAGCAAGCTCCTCCAAGCGATTTAAACCCCAATGCTCAAAAGCAAAACCGCTTTTGTGCTTTTCAATCCCGAGGTCACCAAGAGAGCTCCTCGGATGTTCTGACCGGTATGTTAAAAGTCTTTTCTATTGATGTATATGCCTTGTTAGATCCCGGTGCCACTTTGTCCTTTGTGACACCTTTTGTGGCCATGAAGTTTGAAATACTCCCCGAAGTGTTAATAGAACTTTTTTTGGTTTCTACCCTGGTTGGTGACTGGGTAGTGGAAAAAAGAGTCTATAGAAGTTGTCCCATTTCCTTGTCCCATATAGTTACTTTGGTGGTTTGATAGAGTTGGACATGTTAGATTTTGACGTGATTTTGGGTATGGATTGGTTGCATGCATTTTATGCCTTTATAGATTGTAGGACTCGGGTGTTTAAATTCCAATTTCCAAATGAACCTATTTTTGAATAGAAGGGGGGAAATTCTATCACTCGAGGTCAATTTGTTTCTTGCCTTAAAGCTAGGAAAATGATCTCCAAAGGGTGTATTTACCATATTGTTAGAGTTGTGGATGTTGAGTCTGAAACCCCTTCTATAGAGTCGGTTTCGGTAGTGTATGAGTTTCCAGAGGTTTTCCCCGATGATTTGCTCGGTATTCCTCTCAAGTGGGAAATAGATTTTGGTATTGATATTTTACCGGATACGCAACCTATCTCCATTCCTCCTTATAGAATGGCTCCGGCTGAGTTGAAAGAGAAACTAAAGGATTTTCTAGATAAGGGTTTTATTTGACCGAGTATCTCTCCATGGGGTGCTCCAGTGTTATTTGTTAGAAAGAAGGATGGGTCTCTTAAAATGTGCATCGATTATCGTCCATTGAACAAAGTGACCATCAATAATAAATGCCACCTTCTGAGAATTGATGACTTGTTTGATCAACTTCAAGGGGCTAGCTATTTTTTCCAAAATTGACCTTCGTTCGGGATACCACCAGTTGAGGGTAAGAGGGGATGATATACCCTAGACGGCTTTTTGAACTAGGTATAAGCATTATGAATTCCTTGTGATGTCATTTGGCCTAACTAATCCCCCGACGGCATTTATGGACCTAATGAATAGAGTGTTTAGGCAATACCTAGACATGTTTGTGATCGTGTTTATCGATGATATTTTGATCTACTCAAGGAGTGAAAATGATCACATGGACCATTTCAGAATTGTGTTACAAGTTCTTAAGGACCAACAACTCTTTGCGAAATTTAGTAAGTGTGAATTTTGGTTAAGGTCCGTCCTTGGTCATATTGTGTCAAGCAAGGGTATTGAGGTAAATCCTAAGAAGACGGATGCGGTCAAGATTTGGCCTAGACCTCTAACTCCTTTCGACATTAGAAGTTTTTTGGGTTTGGCCAGTTACTATAGGAGGTTTGTTGAGGGGTTGTAATCTATTGCTTCTCTGTTAACGACTTTGACTCAAAAGAAGGCTAAGTTTGAGTGGTCGGAGGCTTGTGAGAAAAGCTTTCAAGACTTGAAAGATAGACTTACTTCCGCTCCGGTGTTGACCTTACCGGAGGGTACAAATGGTTTTGTTGTTTAATATGATGCCTCTAGAGTTGGGTTGGTATGTGTCCTCATACAAAACGTGAAAGTGATTGCCTATGCTTCAAGGCAACTTAAAGTACATCAGAAGAATTATCCGACCCATGATCTTGAATTAGCGGCGGTAGTATTTGCCTTGAAAATATGGGGACATAACTTGTATAGGGTCCATGTTGATGTTTTCACCGATCACAAGAGTCTTCAATATGTGTTTAGTAAAAATAACTTGAATCTTCGACAACGAAGGTGGTTAGAATTATTGAAGGACTAAGATATTAGTGTCCTTTACCACCCCGGCAATGTTAAGGTTGTAGTAGATGCACTTAGTAGATTGTCTAAGGGTAGTGTGACTCATGTAGAGGATGGAAAGAAAGAGTTGGTTCGTGATGTGCATAGGTTGGCCCGACTAGGTGTTCAACTAGTGGATTCCGCCAAGGGTGGTGTCATGGTCCATAATGGTTCCGAGTCATCCTTTGTTATGGATGTGAAATCTAAACAAAGCCTTGATCCTTTATTAGTTGAGTTGAAAGAGTCGGTACTCAAAACATCCGTACAGGCTTTCTCCCAAGGGGGATATGGGGTGTAAGGAACCAAGGTCGGTTATGTGTTCCGGATGTTGATGGTTTGAAGGAGAAAATTTTAGAAGAAGCTCGTGGTTCTCGATATTCTATTTATCCGGGAGCCACCAAGATGTACCGTGACCTACGGGAAGTCTATTGGTGGAATGGTATGAAAAAGGATATTGTGGGATTTGTAGCCAAATGTCTTAATTTTCAACAAGTTAAGGTTGACAATCAAAGGCCGGGAGGCCTCTTACAATATATACCAATTCCCACTTGGAAGTGGGAAGAGGTGAATATGGATTTTATTATGGGTTTGCCTCATACCCGAAGGCAATATGATTCTATTTGGGTCATTATAGATACGATGATAAAATCAGCCCACTTTATTCCCATCAAGGTTTCTCATTCGGCGGAAGAGTATGCCAAATTTTATATAAGAGAGATAGTGAAGTTGCATGGGTCCCTTTATCTATTATTTTGGATCAGGGTACTCAATTTACTTCTCACTTTTAAAAGTCATTCCAGAAAGGGCTTGGTACTAAAGTGACTTTCCACCCTCAAACAGATGGTCAAGCGGAACGCACCATTCAGACCTTAGAAGACATGTCGACGGCATATGTTATAGATTTCAAAGGCAATTGGGATGACCACTTGCCATTGATAGAGTTTTCCTACAATAATAGTTATCATTCTAGCATCTGTATGGCTCCCTTTGAAGCCTCGTATGGTAGGAGATGTAGGTCTCCGGTTGGTTGGTTTGAGGTATGTGAAATTGCTCTTATTGGTCCTGAATCGGTTTATGAAGCCATTGAGAAAGTTTGGCTCATTAGAGAGAGCCTGAGAATGGCTCATAGTAGGCAAAAGTCTTATGGCGATATGAGAAGAAGGGAATTATAATTTGAAGTTAATGATTGGTTCTATTTGAAAATATCACCCATGAAGGGTGTGTTGAGGTTTGGCAAGAAAGGGAAACTTAGTCCCCAGTATGTGGGTCCATATCAAATTTTGAAGCGTATTGGGAATGTTGCTTATGATTTGGATTTGCCAAATGAGTTGGCTCTGGATCATCTGGTATTCCATGTTTCTATGCTTAAAAAGTGTATTGGAGATCCGGTATCCATTATTCCCCTAGAAGGGTTGAGAGTTGAATGAAACCCTTTCCTATGAAGAGGTCTAGGTAGAGATTCTAGACCGACAAGTCAAGAGATTGAGAAACAAGGAAATAGCTTCCGTAAAGGTTTTATAGAGGAGTCATTTAGTTGAGGGTGCTACTTGGGAGGCTGAGGCCGATATGAAATCCCAATATCCTCATCTCTTCCCTTCTACTCCTAATCAAGCTTGAGGTAAGTAGTTCCTCTTGAGTTTTAGTATTTTGGGAGTCATTGTATTATATGAGTTTTTCCATGATTTCCTTATGTTATGCATATTCCTTATGAAATTCATGTTTAGTGAGAAAATGAGTTTTCATGAATTATGTTCCTTATGTTGTTGTGCATTTACTATGAATTGTCTATTTTGACTTCATGAGATGTGTTGATGAACATGCTTTAGTATGCTTTTGAGAGTAATTGCATATTGGCTCCATGATGTTGTGTTGAGCAATATTTTAGTTGGAGAAGGTAGTTCCTCCTATGAATATGAGAACTATGGAGTTTTATGCATATTGGATTGTTAGATGTAGTTCTTACTTCCTTGTATGTTTTGAGATGGAGTTGATGTTTCCTCCTTTGAATTGTGCATTATTTTGATGATTCATGCATGATGGGATGCTAGTCTTAAATCTTTAATTGCGAAAGGTGCCTAAATCGTCATTCGAGGACGAATGTTCCCAAGGGGGAGATAATGTAAAATTTTGGAAAACTAGTAGACTAAACTAGAGCCTAACGTAATGGTTAGAGTTGTAAATAACTCCCGGTACTCAATATACATGTTTTTAGGTTAATAGGTCAAGGTACGACCCCCTGCCCCCCCAAGGACCAACCATGGGTCCTTGAGGAGGACCTTTAAAAAGGTGAAAAAAAAGGTGTCTGGGCAGTCCACCCACGAGGGGAACCACGGCCAGTAGGTGGACCCACACCTCGTGGGTCATGGCCTTTGGTTGAGGTCCCAGGAAATAAGTCCTAGAACCCCTACCACGGTTCACCAGCACGGGCCATGGGTCCTCCCACGGTCCGTTAGTGGTGGGCGTGGATGGAGCCTGGAAACTGCCTTTTGGGAGTTAGAGTTAGGGGCATTTTGGGGTTTTTATTTTTAATTAACTATTAAGTGGTGTCGTTTTGCACTAAAATAAACTAACTATATAAATATTTTAGACACCTAAACTAACTCATCAAAATCATGATTTCTAAATCCCCAAATCAAAACCAAACCCTCTCATAAATATTTTCTCTAGAATTCAAAGAAAGAAGAATAAGAAAGGTGAAGCTAGGGTTGAAGGACCATCTTCTCTACTCAATTTCATGGGAATTCTTCACCAAGGTATGGTAGCTCTTCATCCATGGGTAGCCTTCACCCATGGAGACCTTTCAAAACTCCTAATTTCAAAGTAAGAAATCCCAAAATCTAGGGTTTGACTTCAATCTTATGGATTCCATTCAAATTCGTTTTTAATGATTGAATTATGTTTTATTATAGATATATTGATGATTTTATGTGGTTTCATCTTGAATTCCCCAAGAACCCATGAATTCCCCCATTTTTCCCAATTTGGATCTCAAGTGTGGGTATTGATTGATGCAAGTAGAATATGATATGCATCTAGTAATTGAATTACTTGAATTATCTTATCATCCATGTCTAATGTACTAATTCTAGATGTGTTGATGGATTGTGATCTATGGTCCTTGAAGGGCAAAGTATGAGAATTATGCATGATTATGAGAATTAGATATATTCTTTATGCACACTTTGAGAGTAAAGTGAGTATGATTATGATCTAGTTGTTATGTTGATGGAAGTTATCCTAATGTACACACTTTTGTATGAATATGATATGATGTGAAAGGTTTGTCACATGTAGTGATTCTAAGGTTGGAAAACTAGTCTCACCTATTGAATCTATGAGCTATAGTATGAGTTATGTTGGATTAAGTGTCAAGACATTCTTCCATAATTATGAACTTAAGTCAAGATTTAATATGAACTCAATGGGAATTAATTCTTAGCACCGAGTGGATATGAATATGAGATGGAAGCTTTTACCATAGTTGAGTCCGGCTTTCCAAATGGGTTCCTTCTACCATAGTTGAGTCCGGGTTCCCAAAGTATGTGTCTCATGAGATGAAAACCTTCTACCTTCATTGAGTCCGGTTTTCTAGAAGTAATATCCTTATCCCATAAACAATGTGCCCACATAGGTCTTCAGCTAGTGGATCCACCTAAGCTAAGAGTATGGTTCTACCTTAGGCAAGTAGGACAACCCCTTTTCGGTGTGGGGTAGACACCAGATTCCATGTTTAGCTCACATGGTCTATTCGTTTCAGGCTTGTTCCCAATATGATAAGAATATGAATTATGAACTATAGTTACTCATGAAGCTTTACTTAGTATGGGTGCGATGATGGGATCTTACTCATGCATTGCAGAAGTATGCTTTGAGGGTATTTATGGTATGTTTCCATTATGTTATGATGATCTCTATGTTAAATATGCTTATGGCTTATGCTTTTACACTAATCTTCATGATGACCCTTAAACTTGGTAAAGTGCATGCTTTTCAACTAAAATGTCCCTTTTAACATGTTTTCAAGGCTTTTATGCATGGCTATCATACATAGTGAATTTTTGTACTAACCCATATTTTCCTACATTTTTTCAAAGTGTAGGGTCTGGTGTTTGAGGTGATCTTCCTTTGATTCAAGCTTGGATTTGACTATTCTCCTTGCTTGTGGTGAGTCCTCATGGATCCGAAGACGAGTGATATCTTGTAGTTACTTTATTTCATTTTATTAGACTTTCGGATTTTGTTGTAAGGGCTGTGACCCTATTTGATACTTCTATTGTAATAGATGGCTAATTGAGACAAGTCTAGTCTTCTGCTTTGCTTGTATGAAAACTTCTTAAGACTTGAAATGCCTTTTTTCTCTTATTGTTCTAATGCTTTATGTTATGATATGCTAAGTGTCTTACATGGTGCCTTTAGGGGTATTATGTGCCTTGTTACGTCTAGGGGGTACCCTTGGGTCGTGACAAAATCGAATATTGTTGATTACCAAACACGAAGGGTGAATCCCAACTTAGCACGACCTCACCAAAATTGATAGTGCATAGCACTTGTGTTTATCAAAGAAGGTCGGTGAACTCCAGTAGAAAAGGCGATGCACCAAGTGAGAACGGCGGTCCTGATGCACATCACCCAAAGCGACAGTGTGCAAGACAAAGATTTAATGCTCGCGGTGAACCAAGGTGGTATTTGGCGATACACCAAACCTGAAAGGCTGACTCAATCAAGAACACCAACTTAGATTCAAACACCTGAAGCCTAGAGCATCATAAGTCCAGCTGAACAGAAAAAGGCGTGTCACCGATAAGGATTGGTGAGCCCGAGTAACGTCGCTGATTCAGTTACAAAGTGGATTTTGGGCCAAATTTTGGGAAAGTACAAATATCCAAAGGGTATAATTTTTAGAGAGTTGAACAGTGTGAGAGAACATGAAGAAGAGTTCATAGTTATTAAGTTTTGAGTTGAGAGTACTTTACCTTTGAAATGACGTCAAAAACATAATAAAGCTATAAGGCTCAGGAGTCTAAGGTAACACTAGTATATCCTAGACTAAGGCTGAACATGCTTCAGAAAAAAAGGCAATAGCACAAGTAAATCACATAATATGCAACAACACATATCTAACCCCAACTATCATGGTACTACCCTCGAAACAACAACGATAAGCCTAAACATGGTTTCTAAAAAGAAAAGTAGGAATAACTAGATACCCGCCCCCAATTTACAATAATCAACATGAATGTACACATTCACGCTCAATCTAATTAGAAAGAAAGTTATAGCCTACATGTAGGCCGATCGTGCGAGCTCAAATCACAAGGCAAGAGTTTTTCCTTTCCGAACATCCATTGAATTTTGCCACACTATCAAGAATAGGATGACAATGTTGGTACGATTGTTTAGACACAAAAATCACATAAAACTGAAACAAGCCAATTTTAGAGTCAAATGGAAATTGTGGGAACGCACCAGAATTTAAGGAATGGACTCTGTCAAGAGATCCTAAACTATGCCTCAAACTTGTGTTCCAAAATTGACACTATCCAAGGCCCGAAATAGCGGAAACAACAATCATGAAAAAATCAACAAGAAAATCAAGCCAAGGAAGCAGCTAAAACACCAAAATTACCTCAAATGAAGGTTCCTCAACGCAACCCAATAACTCCACCACGTAGCCACACCCCCAACGAACACACATGAGTTTGTATCACTGAAATCAGAGCTCAATTGAAGGAGAAATTACCAAAACAAATGGTCAATAGTCGTTGAAAACACGACTAAGTCTTAATTAAAATCCTATTTGATGATCGCTTAAGTGGACACTAATGTCGTTTAAATGACAAGCTTCAAAGAGGCGGGACTCATTTTTGCGAACTCCTGGCTGAAAAAGTGAACCTCGCTTATGTGAACCCACTCCATATAAGAGGACACAGGGTCGCTTTAGCGACAACCGGACATCAGACACCATAATATTTTAGCAATGTCCCTTGGTCTCTGCCCAGGGCTCGAGATTGGGTTGGATTCCCACGGAAACTTTCTTTCTCAGTCGACCTATGATGCCTACTGATTACCTTTGTTTTGGTACTTATGATACACTCTGCATCTTTTAGTGATGCAGGTCCTAGTACTAGCTACCAACAGTGATCGTTCGTGCCATCTTTCGCAGCTTGTAGATATCGAAGATGAGGGTGAGCAATTGAGGTCCTCGATTAGCATGTCTTCTTATATATATATGTTAGCTAGTCTTTTTCCTTTGAGATGACTTGTTGTGGTCCACTTTTGGGACTTGTATTTGTTCATATTAGACAACTTTGTACTCTTGATTTTCAGGTTCTGGAAGAGTTTCAATTGTATATAGTTTTTGGTTTGCTTCCATTTTTGTCATTTCTTATTGTTAGTGTTATTTTTATATGTTTAGTTCTACCCTTTTACTCAATTCTTGTCATTTTAGGTATGGGTTGTTTAGTTCTAGTCTTTTACTCACTACTTGATATTTTAGGTATGGGTTGACTTACCTACTGGTGGGTTTAGTAGGTGTCATCATGACTCACAAAGTCGGGTCGTGACAAAAATTTCATATTAATAAGGAATTATTGCGACCATCGTAATATGTTTGTGACAGATGATATTACTACATTTTAGCAAAATGTCGTTAGATAGCATTGTGACAGTTTGAAACTACTGTCTATCGTATAAAAAATCGTGGCAATAACTCCTATTTTCTTGTAGTGACCCCCTAACATATTAGGTATTCTGAAAGCAGCTATGGAAGTTCTGAATCATCTTTTGAGAAAACTAAACACTCGAGAGGTTAAATGTATCACTTACTTGAAATCAACAACATTCTTAAACTTGAAGCATAAGAAGCTCCACCAATACAATCTCATATTGTCCAATCTATGCATAATATCAATAAGCAATGTCAACTATACTAGTTGGGGTAAATCCCAAAATTTTAGGCCAATCCTAAGTCAAAGTGAATAAAAAGTTTTAGAAAATGTCTATTCCCCATCAACCTAGTCAAATCTATAAAAAATTAGAATTAGATTCTGTAAGTTCACAATTCTATTTCTACAATCAAGGTTTTTGATTTGGATTGTTAGGTCAAATTTGTACGTTTCTATTTTTAGAATTTGGTCTAAAGTTTTCAATTATATACCATAACTTTTATGTTTAAATTTGATATCCTTGACGTTCATATTTATTCCTAGATATGACCTTGATCATTATTGTGGCACAAAGCGTTGTGATCGTGAAGCTCACCTTTGTTTGGACATAAAGATCATTATCACTCTGCCACAATAAAAAATATATGAGCAGAGGTCAACTCCTAACATACCTTTTAGAGCACGATTCTTCTTCTGTATTCATAGTGAGTCAATAATGTTGAATTTCACATTCACAGTTGGTGGGTCATTGTAACACCTCAAAATCTAGTAGGCTAAGCAAGGGACCAAGCGAGAGGTCACAAGCCAAAGACTGAGCCTGGGCACCCTTCACGAAGGCCTAGACAAGTCGTGAAAGGCACCAGGAGGCGTGGTATGGATCGTGAAGGCTCACAGAGTTAGGCCAAAGAGGTCTCCCCTCCCACGAACACCTAGACGACTTGTGGTGAAGACCACGATACGTAGTGATGCCCATGAAGGGGGAGGCAGTAGCCACGTTGAGGCTGACCCTCCACACGAGGCACTAGACGGCTTGTGAGAGCCATGACGTCTCGTGGAGTGGGTCGTGAGGTGCGTGGGGTTTTGGGGAGATTTTCCCGACCAGTGGTCCAATGGCCACGACAACCTAGATGGCTCGTGGCCCCTTAGATGGCTCGTAGATACTGTCGTGTGGGGACTACGTGAATGGTAAGTTCAGGGTCTTTTGGGTCTTTTCCAGATTTCTTTAAAATAATTCTATGTCATTTTACCTATGCCTAGGACCCCTGTATAAGTGATTTTAACCCTAAAACTTACCCATTCAAGTTATTATCTTAAATTTACCAAAGGAAATCAAGTTCTTCCTCTTCAAAATATTTCTCTCTAGAAAACTTGAAGAAGAAGGGTTCAACCAAGGGTTTCAAGGCAAGTCTCCAATTCCACCATTAAAGGCAAGGTTTTGGCATTGAGGTATGATAGTTTTCATCCATGTATTCCTTCCATTCATGGAGTTCCCAAATTCTCCTATTTTCAAAGTTAGAAATCCCCAATTGAGTTAGGGTTTTTCTTATAAATTATGGGTTCTCTGGATTATTAATTTAATTGATGGAATTATGATCTCTTATGCATGAATTGATGAAATTCTATGATGGTTTTATGATGATTCCCCATGAACTCATGTAATTCCCATATTTTCCAAATTATGATGATATGATGTGGGCTTTGGATTATGAATGAAGAGTTTATGAAATTAAGTATGTTGTTATGAAATTCATGTAAATGTTTAAGGATGCTTTGAGAGTGAAGCATCAATGATAATGTTGATGTTGTGTTGTTGAAAGGATTTTATCATATACACATGAAAGTATGATTGTGTAAGGTTTTCTCACATAGTAAGGGTTCTAAGGTTGAAAGGTTTTCTCACCTAAATAAATCAATGGAGTTATCCTAATGTAACCTAGCTTGGATTGGTTATTGAATGATGCCATTCCATGGATGACTTATGACCTAGCTTGGATTGGAAAGATGATGTGCCCTTCCATGGATAATGAGAAAAAGTAAGAAAATGACTATTCCATGGGATTTATGCTTAGCACCGTGAGGATATTGAGATGGAATCTCTCCTGTGAGTCGAGGTTGGGTTTCTAGAATAAGTATCCATAGGATGATTGTCTAGATAGACATTAGGTAGTGGATCCACAATAGCTAGAAGTTCATGGTCCTTACCTTGGCAAGTAAGACAACCCATTTCGGTGTGGGAGACACCAGGGGATCATGTTATAGCTCACATGATCTCTATGTCGGTTAAGGCTACTTCCCATAATAATAATGAACTAAGGTTACTTCAAGAACTATCTCACATGTGTTCAAAGGTTTTAAAGATGTTAGCTTGCATTGAAAATATTTTATGACTTATGTTTTCTAACCCTTTTTATATCATGTTTTAGCTTGGTCATTTCATGTCATGAAAATGTCTTATTTTAGCATTATTTAAATGTTTATATGCATCGCTATCATACTTGGTACATATTTTGAACTAAAGCATAATCTTGCCTACATTTCCTCAAATGTACGGACCAATAGTCAGGGTTCTTAGTTTCATAGCTAGAGGTTGATTTGAGAGATTCCGAGCTTTGGTGAGTACTCATGCTTTGAGGATGGATCTTCATTGTATTTAGTTTTCTTTCTTATTTTCAGTTTTGGACATAATGTATGGGCTAGGCCCAAATTTCATTCTTATGTACTAGATGGCTAATGACAGAAGTGTTTAGACTTCCTCTTTACTTTTATAAAACTTTTGGGACTTGAAATGTTTTTCTTTATCTCTTTGTTCTATTTCTTATGTTATGAGTGCTAAGTGGCTTGTACGGGGCCTCTCAGGGTCCTATACGCCATGTTACACCTATGGGTACCTTGGGTCATGACAAACTTGGTAATCAGAGCACATGGTTTAGAATGGTCCTAGGATGTCTCATAAGCCAAGTCGAGTAGAGTCTTGTTCATTAGCATGAAGCGCGCCACATTTATAAATAAGAGGCTACAAGATAATTAGTAAACTCCACTTCTTCATTACTCTAAAGTCATGTGATAGAGTTTAACTATGAGGTCTCTCTCCTAATCCTTATCTGATGATCTACATGATATGGCTAATCGAAGAGCTTATGCTAGAAGGAATGTGAGGGAGCATATGCAACAAGAAGCTTCTCCTCAAGCTTCTCAAGTTCTGGTCGACCCTTTGGCCCAGCAAGTGACTAATGCGAAGTTTAGGGCTGCTTTTGAAGTGTTGTCTCAAGCCATGACAGCCCAAGCCAATAGGGAGGTTGCGGTTCCCGTGATCCTAAATATGGGTACGACGACATCTAGAGTGAGGGACTTCACTAGAATCAATCCTCCGGAGTTTTATGGTTCTAAGGTTAAGGAAGATCCTCAAGAGTTCATTGATGAGGTTCACAAGGTGTTGATGATTATGGGAGTGACACCAATGGAAAAGGCAGAGTTGGCCACCTATCAACTTAAAGGTGTTGCACAAATTTTCTTCAATCAATGGAAAAAAGGGAGACTGGAAGATGCGGGTCCTCTCAATTGGGAGAAGTTTAAGATTGCTTTCCTTGATAGGTTCTTTCCCCTTGAAATGAGGGATAAAAAGGTGACTGAGCTCTTCAACCTTCATCAAGGAAGTATGGGTGTGAAGGAATATTCTTTGAAGTTCACACAATTGCCTAAATATGCTCCTACAATGGTTGTCGATCCTAGGGCAATGATGAGTAAGTTCGTTTCAGGTGTATCCAAAATAGTGGTTAAAGAATGTCGTAATGCCATGCTCATCAATGACATGGACATCTCTCATCTCATGGTTCATGCCCAATAGATGGAAGAGGAGAAACTTAAGGAAAAGTCTAGGGAGACAAAAAGGGCTAAAATTGGTGATGGTAATTTCTCTCATGCAAGGTCCAATGGACATGGTCGTTCTAGATTTTGACAAAGGTTTTTCGGTCCAGGTTCCTCTAATTCTCCTTCTAAGTTAAACAAAGATAGGATGTCTAACCCTAAGCCTCAAGGAGGAAACGATGGTAGATCTTTACTGCCTATGTTTACTTGTGCTAGGTGTGGAAAGAAGCATGAGGGTAAGTGCCTAGCCGGCACAGATGGTTGCTTCGATTGTGGTAAAAGTGGTCATAAGATTAGGGATTGCCCAATGCTTACGACTAAAGAAAGAGAGGGAAAGCAAGCTCCTACAAGTGGTTCGGGTTCAAATGCTCCTAAGCAAAATAGATTCTATGCGTTTCAGACTCGTGATGAACAAGAGGGTTCTCTTTATATGGTTACCGGTATGTTGAAAGTGTTCCAACTTGATGTTTACGCTTTTCTTGATCCCGATGATACCTTGTTTTTTGTAATGCCATATGTGGCTGTGAGGTTTGATGTTCTTCTGGATGTGTTGTTAGAATATTGTTTTGTCTCTACTCCTTTTGGTGATTCTACTGTGGCTAAGAAGGTCTATAAAAAGTGTCCCGTTTCCTTGTCCCATAGAGTTACTCTTGTTGACTTGGTAGAGCTCGATATGATAGATTTTGATGTTATCCTTGGTATGGATTGGGTGCACTCAAATTATGCTTTTATAGACTGTAGAACTCGTGTAGTCAAATTTTAGTTTCCAAATGAGCCTATCCTAGAGATTAACGGGGGAAATTCTATGCCTAAGGGTCAGTTTGTCTCTTGTCTTAAATCTAGAAAGATGATTCCTAAGGGTTGCATATACCATCTAGTTGGTGCGAGGGATGTGGATTCTGAAACACCTACTCTTGAGTCGATCCCCACTGTTAATGAGTTTCTATAAGTGTTCCATGATGACTTACTCAGTATTCCTCCCCGAGTAGAAAATAGACTTCGGTATTAACCTTCTCCCAGATATGCAACCTATCTCTATTCCTCCTTACTGAATGGCTCCGACAGAATTAAAGGAGTTGAAAGAGCAATTGAAAGATTTGTTGGATAAAGGTTTCATCCGACCGAGTATATCTCTTGGGGTGCTCCAGTTTTGTATGTTAGACAGAAGGATGGTTTTCTCCGTATGTGTATAGAATATCGATAGTTGAATAAAGTTACTATTAAGAATAAGTATCCTCTCCGAAGGATAGATGATCTTTTTGACCAACTTCAAGAAGTGAGTTACTTCTCTAAGATTGACCTTCAATCGGGTTATCACCAATTGATGGTGAAGGAAGATGATATTCCGAAAATGGCTTTTAGAACCCGCTATGGTCATTATGAGTTTTTGGTAATGTCATTTTATTTGTCTAATGATCCGGCGGTATTTATGGATTTGATGAATAGGGTATTTAGACAATATCTTGACATATTTATGATTGTGTTCATTGATGACATACTATTTATTCAAGAAGTGAGGATGATCACATCAATCATTTGACGATTGTGTTGCAAATTCTCAAGGACCAATAACTCTTTGCAAAGTTTAGCAAATGTGAGTTTTGACTAAGGTCCGTAGCTTTCCTTGGTCACATTATTTCAAGTAAGGTTATTGAGGTAGATCCTAAGCAGACGGATGCGGTCAAGAGTTGTCCTAGACCTATATCCCGTTTAGATATTAGAAGCTTCTTGGGTTTAGATAGCTACTACAAAAGGTTTGTTAAGGGGTTTTCTTCCATTGGCAGCCTTGACTCAAAAGAAGGCTAAGTTCATATGGTCCGAAGTATGTGAGAAGAGTTTTCACGAATTGAAGGATAGATTGACTTCCGTCCGGTGCTGACCTTATCGGAAGGGAATGCTGGTTTTGTTGTTTGATGCCTCGAAAATTGGGTTAGGATGTGTACTTATGCGAAATGGTAAGGTTATTAAAATATGCTTCAAGGAAACTTAAGGTTCATGAAAAGAATTATCCTACCCATCATTTTAGTTTGTGATCGTGGTGTTTTATATCGTGATTTATTAGACATAAGTAAAAATATTCAATATTATTTTGGGTTCTAGGTGTGCCAAAACACCCTATGAGTCTCTCAAGTACCAAACCTTACACCAAAAAATTTAAGTATACCATAAAAATGAATAGAAATCATGTAGAATCCTTCCTAATTCTGTAGTCAAGAGATTTGTCTACTGCTTCTTGGCATGATAGACATAATTTTGATCAAACCTTGTAACACTGATACGTCCAAACTTACAACTCAATTAAGAAGTATAAATTGTCAAAGTCAATTATAGAACTCAACTGGAGTTGAGATCGATCCCACAGGGAAAGTACAACAATAATAAACTTACTGACGCTTGTATTCAAGATTAATTGAATTAGCAAGACTTGGATTGTGTTCCCCATGACCTTTTAATTTCGACTCAAATTCTATACAAATAATGATTTATTGCCAACATTATATTTTTATAGCAATTTAGGTACATCTAAATGCTTTTCAGCCTTATTAGATAACTTTCACTCTTCTTCTCTTGGTCTTAGAGTGTTTTAAATATTACCCTTCCATACTTGTTAAGAAGGTTCTTTTCTCTTGAGCTCTAAACTTTAAAATGAGTTAGTGGAATTTGTTTCTAGATTTTCCTAATCATGACTTTTCTCTTGAACAAATGATGAATACATGCATGTTCTAATGTGTGCACTCATTAGAAGACAATCATTATGAAGGTAGAAACAACATATGCAGTTAACAATCAAAAGTTATTCACGTTTGAATCTGTCATTATGATTTAGTCATGGTTTTCACAACCCTAGTTGTGATGTTTATCCATTCATACTTTCAATGAAATAAACTGTAACACCCCAACTTTTCGAAGCGTCTAAAATTACTCGTATCTCCATGGAAAGACAAGGAGGATGGGTAATAAATTAAGAATGATGTGGTATGTCCTATTTTAAGTGTACAAGTGTTGCATCTCAAGTTTTGAAGTTAGGTAAGTGGCAAAATAAAAGTTGGCGAAAGTTCTCGTAAGTTCCTTTTTAAAGATTTCTCTAAAATTTGGGTCACATGTCTCAGAGGTTTTCTCCCAATCTATAAAGAGTTATGGGCCCCACGCCCTATCGAATCGAAGGTCTACGAGTCTAGTTTCCAAGCATCAAACCATTTGTTCATACAACTTTAGAATAGAGAGATATTTGCATTTTTGTGGGACTGCGCAAGCAGGCACGTGAGGTGGGGCCCTAGGTCGGTGGAACAATACATATATCTTCTTCTTCGAACTTTTTATTCATTTGTTAGCTAAGAACAAGAAAAATTAGAGAAACTCATTTCTAGGATCAACTAAAGTATAGATTTTCTCGACTCAAGTCCTTGACGAAAGTTGTTCTACGCGTTGGGCTCATCATCATGGTATAATTTGTTTTTATTGATTTCGTAGCATATCACACTTTAGTGTTGGGATAGCAAGGGTTTGGATATATTTGAAGGTTTTGAGGCGTATTACGAACTTAAGATCGGGTAAGACCCTTCTTTCATCGACTCTAGCATTTATAAGCAACAAATAGCAATTTACGCCGGAAATACATATCTTTTATCGTATTGTCATGGTATATTTTATTTTTGTGTGTTGATTATGGTCCTACCTAGTTGTAGTATCGAGGGAGTTATGAGTAAAAGTCGTTAGGCCACGTGAATTCAGCGAAAAAGGTATGTTAAGGCTATTCTCTTCTTACGGCATGTTTCCTTAAAGCTTAGGAGCAATGTAATTGTGTTGTTATCGTTGTTATACTTGTAGTCATTATTATTGATTGTTGGCTGCTCGAGTGGATATAATCCTCTCTCATCGGGATTCTTATTCAGTAGTAGTATCCTTATGTTGGACACGACTTAGAGGCTATTTGTATAGGTTGCTTATAACTAAATTGCTCGCTTTAAGCTGTTGGATTGTTATTGTTTCCCTTTGGGCTATTGTGGTTAGCTGCAAGAATGTGATATATGCCTAGAAGGGCTATGTTCTGCTGACAGGGGTATATGGACGATTATTCATATATATATTGTTTATAGCTAAATTGCTCGCCTTCAGCCTAGTTAATTATTTGTTGTTGCCCTTGGGGCTATTGTGGTTAGCTGCAGGAATGTGATCTATGCCTAGAAGGTCTATGTTCTGCCTATGGGCTATATGAATGCCTAAAAGGGCTATGAGTTGCCTACGGGGCCATGTTGTTGCCAAAGAGGCCTATGAGTTGCCTATATGCTATATTGATGCCTAAGAGAGCTATGTGCTGCCTATGGGGATATACTATTGCCTAAGAGGGCTATGTGACTTCCTACGGGACTAGGGGACTACCGATAGGGGTATATAAACTGATTGGCACCTTCTGGGCTTATGGGGGCCTGGGTGGGTGGTCTTGTGTGCTGTTTGTACCTGCCGAGCTTATGGGGGCTTAGTTAGGTTGTTGTTTTATTATTTTTGATAAGTTTAGATTTAGGAGCAGGTCAGTACACTTATCTTATTCTTGATTTATTTACCGGATTAGTCTAGTATATTAGGATACCTACTCATAGTCTATTGTCTTTCATACTCTGTACATTATTTTGTTACTGACGCCCCATTGCCTGGAGGCGCTGCATGATGAGTCCACAAATTGGACTCATTTAGGGCTTTGGTTTAGTGGAAATAGTGTCCTTGAATGCTTGTTTTACCTCAATATTTGATTAAAATGCTAAAGTTTCAGGTATTTGAAGTTTTAGTGGAAGTATGAACACTTAGCCGCAAAACGGAGCAAATAGGGCTGAAAAGAACAAGAAATGGAATCCTGCGGATCGCCGAGTTTAACTTGGCGAGTCGCCAAAACGACATAAGCCGCCCTTCGTTCCAGTACGCGAAGCCTTGAAGGAAGTGGATCAAAAGGCGAGAAAAGGAGTAGTCGGCGGGTCGCCGATCAGTTTCGCGAAGCAGTACTGTACCGCCCAATGATCCAAAATGCAAGGATGCTAAAGGCAAGATACTGAAGATGATGAGCTGACCAAAGGGCGGATCGCCGAGTTCATTGGCGATCTCGACTAATGTCGCCGAACAATATTCCGCAGCACAATCTCTGAAAACTATAAATACTATTTAGAGGTGTAGTCTTCAGGGAGATTGGAGTGTGGAACAATTATTATTATTATTTTCACTTTAGAACATATTCTAAACAATAGATTCTCTCAAGTTTGGAGAGGGTTTTGTGGAGACTTGAAAAAAGGAGTTCTTGTTCCCCAAGTTGGAAGTGGGTCTTCTCTATTCACTTCCCTTTGCTTAATTCAAGGTTTAATTTCTTATAGCCAGTTGATTTCTTTATCATGTTAGGTATAATTTCTTATTTCTTGATGTGTGGCTAAAAACCCCCATTATTAGGGTGTGATTTTGCCGTTTTATTACTGGTTACAAAACCCCATTTGATATGTAACACTTTCGTGTCACCCCCTTTAATTTACTATGTCTTTTATCGCAAACGTCTTTAACTACGACTAACTTGAATGAAATTCTAATTGGTTATTAATTCTCAAAAACCGCTCCTTTGGGACACGACTCCAATCTTTAGTTGGGTCACTATACTATCGATGATCCTAGACACTCATACCGTAGGTTAGTGTCGTTGGTCACGATAAGCATCAAAATGGCGCCGCTGCCGGGGAATGGTGTTATTTGAGAATTTTTAGTTCACTTGAGTTTTCGTCTTATTAATCGTAGATTATTAACTTTACTCTTAGTTTTGTTTTTCTTTGAGTTTTTGATTTTATACAGGCACCTTGAGAATGGCCAAAAGAAGTTCTACCAAGTTAGCTGAGGTGAATCAAGAAGTCAATGGTAACTTCATGTTAACTGCGCTGGTAACTCAGCTGAACAACTTGGCCACCAAGATCTCAGAGGTGGAAAACCAGTGCAAAAGTCTTGGGAGGTACATGCCCCTTCATGAGCAGAGGTAGTCTAGAAACAATGAACACAGCCGTATTGAGGATACACTGCAAATCATTCTCCTAAAGGTCACTAAACATGATCGAGTGATAAATGAGATAAAGGAGAATGTTGAAGTGTTGAACCAAATGGTTGGTTCTCACTCTAGATCGATCCAGTTGATCAGGTCGCTCTTGAGTTACGTAGTGCCTCCCCTTCACTCAAATGAACTATTGGGGTTGCCTGGTAACTCTGGGGTCGACCCCAATAAGGGAGATTGAGTAAGAACTTGCGTCGTGCCACGACATAAAATGAGACGCTTTTTGGGAGGCAACCCAAGGTTTTACTACTTTTTAATTAATTATTCTGTTCGAATAAGGGTTTGCTGATTTTGTAGGGTAAAATGCGAAACGTGTTGAGTAGTACAGGATGGCGAGTCAAGGACCCAGTGGGCGAGTCGCCGAATATATCCGTGATTCCGCCTTAATCCGCCGTTGGGACCCCAAAATAAGGGATGTCCTATAAAACTCAGCGAGGTAAGTAGTCTTTCGGCGCATTGCCGATACTATCGGCGACATGACTAACGTCGCCGAAAGACTTGGAACTGGACGGTTAATATATTATCAAAGACTTCAAAACTTTCAAACCATTCACTTTCCCTCACTTTTATGCTTCACAAATTCACCCTATATTAGTATTTTCAAAATAAGTGTCTTCAATTAGTATTATAGTTGTCAATTGGTGGTCAGAACTAGGATTTCTTCGCTGCCTAGCATTACCAAAATTTATTTGATCAGCATACAAGGTTAGTCTCTAAAACCCCGATTTTATTTTTGAAAATTTTGCACTCATTTGCAGTTATAGTATTAGGATGATGTGTGATGGGCCACTCTAATAGAAATAGGTTGCTATGATGTTGTTTTCAATTCGTAAACTTTGCCTAAAATGCTTAAATGATTGAATGCCTTAGTGTTTGCACTTTGAATTAATTGATATCGATAGGGGTGTTGCATCTTAGTTGCTAGGCTGATTGGGGGAAGTCTGAGTATCTCGAGAGTGATGGGTAGTGCGGGTCTTATTTGAATTCCATGAGTGCATGCTTTGATTTGATTTTCTGGAATTGGGGGATTGAATTCGAGAAAGTGGGTCCAAAATAGGCACGTTAGGTCGATTGGTGAGTTAAGTTGAGCTCGCTGAACAACTCAGCGGTTCGCCTAATGTTCCCACCATGCTGATGATTTGGCGCCTCGATTGGAGTTTCATTTTGTAACTTTTGGCGAGAAGTTTGAGGGCGCCGAAAATGCTCGGCGACTCGGCGAAGATATTATAACCGCCCTTTATCTGCATCCCTGGAACCCTATTGCACTTTCACTTTTGGCAGACATATCCTGTTATCCGAAAGTAGTCGGCAATTCACCGAATAATCCTACCTATCGCTGTTTTCTCCTCATTGTTAAGCAAATTCCTTCGGTGAGCTCGTTTTGGCTCGCCAAAGAGATTCAGCGACTCACCGATCAGATCAGCGAGTTTATCTGCAATAACTATACTGTACTTGCATTTGAGTTTCTTCTTGATCTTTTGCAAAAATGGTACGCATAAACCTAAACGACACCCCTCAGAAAACAACAAAGGGTATTACAATAAATGAAAAAGGATCACACCCTTCACAGAAAAGAAAGAAAGATCTCCCACCGGGAGATAAAGGAGAAAGGAAAAAACATATAGCAAAGAAAGGAGTAGCTGTGGAGCCAGATTTTGTTGAACCAGAGGATGAACTACCTCTGATTAACCGAAGGAGAGCGCTCCGTGCCAGGTCTCAGTCCACAGCTACCAGCACCCCTTCAGCTACCACTTTGCCTACTACTTCACCAGTGCCAACCCCAACACCACCTCCAGTGGCTCTTGCACTTCCTGTAGTTCCACTTCCACCGAGATTGCTGAACAGATTGAAAGGAGATGGTTTACGCACCACTCTCGAAGAAAAATTGCTATCCGTGGAAGGCCTGGAAGGTAAGCATGCTGAGGTGCTTGACACGCTCAGGTATCACGAGTTTGAGCAATTCACGAGGCCACAGAGTAATTACATACCTTCCTGGGTCTGGGAATTCTACTTAGCCTATGAGGAGTTGGTCCCGAAAAGCAAAAAGAAGGCCACTGATTTCCGACCAGTGAAATCGGTTATGGTTAGAGGCAAGGAAGTAGAGTGTCACAGCGAACACATAAATGTTGTATTGGGACGACCGCTGCACTCGGTACTTCCCTACCATGGTTTGCCTATTTCCCCATTGCTCGATGGTTTGAAGGGTTGGTTAGCTCCGATGATCTATGACACCACCCCGAGGTGAATGGACGCGGGAGTCCCCATTGAGAAGAGGGATATAAAAACTGCCTCTCGGTATTGGTTTGGATTCATCAGTAGCACTATCATGCCGTCCTAGAACGAGACCATTCTGCGTTATCGGAATGCGGCTTGCCTTGGTTTTATCATGTCCAGGAAGCAGATCGACCTGGGATTGCTGGTTTCACAGGAGATGTCTTTGAGGGCCAAACAGACAGAGACGTCTCTGCCATTTCCTGCACTGATCACTGATCTATGCCGGCGAGCTGGAGTACCACGTGACATTACGAGGGATGTTGAGGTTACCCCATCTTTCTCCACCGACATCCGGCGTATAAAAGCCAAGTTCCCACAAGAGGAGATTGACAGGAGGAGGGTAACCCCAACAGATACATCTCCAGAGGTTGATGTTTATGCATTACCAGAAGACACACCTTTGCATACTTTAGCCTTTGAGCAATCATGTATACCCGATGCTCCCTCCTCTTCCTCACAGGCCCCATCTGTTTCATCATCAGCCCAGCCTTCCAGGATCACTCAGGCCATGATCCTGAAAATGGGACGGCTAGCCTACTCGACGGATGATAGGGGGACACGATAAGAGAGATCCGTCCCAGAGATGATTGACAGTGCCATCTTGACTGCACTAACCCTTGTTAGAAACACTGTTGATGAACTGACTGCAAGAGTGACTTCTTGTGAGAGCAGACAGGGGGAGACACCCGAGGTTTCAGCCCTAAAAGCTAGAATAGCCGAGCTGAAGAAGGATGTAGCCTATCTGAAGGCCACCGACTTCACAGCGCTGATGCGGGGAGCAGATGACACAGATATCTCTGAAACCTATGGGATTCCCCCGACCACTACTGGACACGTGCAGAAGTATGATGCAGGGCACGAAGAGTCGGAGACAGAGACCGACGAAGAGCAGGTAGCAGTGCACGATAAGGTGCTGAGCGAGAGCCAACAGGACATCATATCCAGAGACTTGCCGAATCTCGTAGAGATGGTTGTGCAGTCGGCAACTACAACAGTGCCAGCTGAGCCGCCCACAGCAGCTCCCAGTGGATCTGACATTGCTAGTATGTCTGAGGCTACTCCTGAGACTGAGCCATGCAACCAGATAGATATACCAAGCACCGATGCCCATATTCAGGTACAGACAGATGGAGCGACTGCTTAAACAGGATCCCCTCTTACCTCCCTCTATGTTTTTCTTCATCTGCCCTTTTGGATACTTATTTCTTGCATTTGAGGACAAACGTTTTTATTGTGGTGGGGTGAGGCCCACACCTTTTGTGTTGACAGTCATGTTTTGTTTTGTATATATTTGGGTTGTCTGTTTTTAATTATTATTTTAAATTACTACTTTTTTGTGGATGTTTGAGCTCATGGCTCCTGTTGTCTCACTTGCAAATTAATTTTGATCCCTTTCGAAAAAAATTTGCCACCTCTTGTATTGAAAGTGGCTTTTCTTTTGCAAAAACAATTTGAGTCTCGATTTCGATCAATACTGATGACTTGAATAGTGCTCCCAATTGAATAAACATGAATGTATGGCTACGATGAGGCCAAATGAAGTTGCATAGACAATATGTGAACTCTTTGCATCTCGTTGTGATTAGCCATTTATCAAATTAATTCTCTTGTGATGATCGTTGCACACTAGCGAGTGTGTTTAGTCTTGTTTGATTGAGGTATCGATGGCTTGTTTGATTAGCTTACTTTGAACAATGCATGAATAAACCTAGAATTTGCCCCGTAAGTCTAATTAATTTAGAAAGGTGTACTCTTGAGTTGATCTTAGGCAATTTTAAAGAGTGTGAGCCAATTTGACATATACCTATTTTTGTGACCTACCTGTGAGCGTGTGAAACTCTTTTGAACACCTTTGAGCCTTACCTTTCTTTGGAAGAACCTTGATAAACCCTAGATTTTTTTCATCCACTACCTATAACCCTATTGAGATGTGTTTAGTGAATAGCTATTAACGTTCAAATATACTTCTTGAAAAAAAATATAAACGATCGTATGCAATATATTTACCCAACTATGAGTCGGGGTCGATCCCACAGAGAATATGGAAGAATATTGTCAATACCAAATATTTAACTCGATAGTCGTTATATAAAAAATGGGGGGATTTAAATTGAAATAAAAACAATAAAAAGAAAGCTTTGAACTAAGTATTTATTTATATTCAGATTATTAAAAGTAACTAGGAATGTGTTCCCCATAAGCTCATAACGCAGTAATCCTAATAATAGTAATCTTTCTTCTAGTGTATTACATGCAAAGTGATAAGTTA
>NW_006239012.1:57192-57353 GCF_000226075.1 Solanum tuberosum | reverse complement strand
CAAGGCGAGTTCTAACGCGTGCACTCGTTAAAAAGATTTTTAAACGAAAGAATTATCAACGCATGCAAAACACTATTCAAGACTTATTTATTTACTATTCACGCTTTGTTAATCGCTTATGGTTCCCACAACCCTAGTTATGAAAGTTAACTACTCATTAT
>NW_006239012.1:56281-57153 GCF_000226075.1 Solanum tuberosum | reverse complement strand
GGACTTTAAACTCATCAAATTTAAGCTTGCTCACCTACTCTCATCAAAGAAAGTTGATAAAATCACCTATCTATCATGAAACAAGTGCCCTCACTAGAAGAAATAGTCTACACACTCAAATCAAAAGATTGAATATAAATTAAGGACTTCATATCAAGAACAACTCTCACACTCACAAATAAAATTCACATGTATGCACAAAGAACCATATGCTTGCCCATTATGTACATCTCCACTAATTAAGCATGCTTGAATAGAATCAAATAGGACTTTAATGGGTTGTAATGTAGGCTAAGGGATGGGTAGGAAAATTATATAATAGTGACTTACACTTCCTTAAGCACTTTGCAAATTTAGACTTCATAACCCATTGTTTTCTTCTCTTTATTTTCAGCCCTCTCTTCAACAATTATTTCACAAGTAATTCTCATCTCAAAAATGCTTCAATCCTTTCCTCTCTTTTTTTTTATGTAGTTTTCCTTCATAATAGTCACCCTCAACTTACGTATTTTACAAGCGTTAAGGTGCACGATGTCCTTGGAAGGACCAGGGCCATCATCAAGTTAAATTCTTTTTTTTCATGTTACATTCCTTCAAAGAGGGCTTTTAAACACTTTGTAGTTATCATTGATTACCTTTACAACCATCCTTTTTTTTTTCGAATTGATAATTGGAATAAGTCTATGCTATAATGCTCAGGGAAGCAAGGTGCAAAAATTAGGGATTCAACAAAATAGTCAAGGGTAAAATATGGCTACCAACAAAAGGCTACAGGCTCAAAAGGGCTAACTAGTGATAAAATATCTGAAATGGCTAAAATTTACCAGACAAATCAAAGAAAGCCTATTATCATATCCTACACAAAGCAACAC
>NW_006239012.1:53954-54912 GCF_000226075.1 Solanum tuberosum | reverse complement strand
AAGAAAAGAAAAAAAAGTGATACTAATAAAATAAAAATAAAATAAAATAAGAAGTTACACTACTAATTGGGTTGCCTCCCAATAAGCGCTTAATTTAACGTCGCGGCACGACACCATCAATTTTACTATTTTTCCTTCCACTTTGAAGATATGAATTGCACCCCCAATTTTGAATCAATTTTTCTATTACGCTCAAGAGGTGGTGGTATAAAAATAAAGGTCCCAAGCAATAGATATCGCATTATGCACTTCTTGGATCCTAAGTGAGGAATATAATTCTTCGATGTTGGAACAATAAATTCAAGAATATAGACACATTGTTCCTCCTCCATACACTCTTCTATAGGCTCAGATGGCTCGATTAATTTCTCATCATCTAAACATAATGTAGAAAAATGATTGGAATGAGGTCCAATGTGCCCTAACCCATGAATTGTATTATTTTTACACACTCATGTTTACACATACTAGAGTTTTTAAAAATAATATTATCTACTTCATTACATCACTCTTGTGCACTCTTCTCAACAGTGACAACATCAATAACAGTATAATCAAGCAATTGACCCTCCACTCTTAGCTCTTCAAGTTGATTTATAAGTATTTTTTCTTCCTCACACATACTATTACTAAATTGTTGGATTTCATATGATTTAAACTTTGCATTCAACTCAATATCTAAATAATAGAGATCAAATTCAAATTTATGTTTCAGAGTTGCGCTTACATATTGATTTATAGCAAAGTATTAACAAATCTTCCATGTCCCCATACAACTCATCTAGTTGATAAAAAAAAACTACTTATACGAACCCATAAAATCAGAAGGGCAAGAATTGCAAGAACACTTTTCACTACATATTTTTTCAGATGACATCTCAAGAAGAGTAAAATAAAAATGATAACAATAATAAAAAAATAAAAAAAATTTAAACTAATCCTAAGAAACAAAAAAGGA